>NC_056729.1:1990059334-1990181834 GCF_019279795.1 Protopterus annectens | reverse complement strand
ATAAAGATATGAGGGGTAGACCAAGTCGCAGCTGTACAAATATCATCCAATGAAGCTCTTGCATGAAAGCAACAAAAGTTGCTACAGACCTGATGGAGTGTGTCCTGACTTTGCACAGTAGATAGACATTGTTTCATTGGTAAATTAAGGATATGCAGTTTCTCAACCAATTGGACAAGGTTACTTTTGAGACAGAGTTTCCCAACACAAAAAGCTGTTCTGTTTTACATATTGACTTAGTTCTGTCCAAGTAAAAATGTAATTGCCTATGCACATCCAGCAAATGAAGGCAATATTCACCTTTGTATGAGTAGATGGGAGAAAGACTGGTAGGTCAATTGTTTGGTTAATTGTCAATTCTGAAATAACTTTGGGTAGAAAGGAAGAGGTAGTCCGAAGCAGTGCTCTGTCTGTTCTTATGAAATACCATATAAGGGCATTTTATACACAAAGCCTGAAGCTCAGAAATGCGTTTGGCTGAAGTTACAGCTACCAAAAACAGTGATTTCCAGGACAGTCGCAAGTGAAAGCAGGTTTGAAAGGCAGTTGTGTCAGGAACTGTAGTACTAGTGTTAAATTCCAAGGTTCAATGGGCTCCCTAAAAAGTGGTCTGATATGCGAGACCCCTTTTAAGAAAGTTTTGTAGAGATGATGGTTGATTAGTAATGAGTCTTGGAATCCATTATGGAAATTAGAGATAGCAGCTAGGTGCACACAGATGGTTGAAGCTGCTGATTCTGAATGAAGAAGACTTGAAAGGTAATCGAAAACTACACTAACAGGGGGTGTAGAGGGGTCTAGCTGTCTTTGTCGGGACCAGATAAAGAACCTCTTCCACTTGCTGAGATAGATTTCCTGGTGGATGGTTTATGTGAAGCCAGAAGGATATTACGTTCAGGGGAGGGAAGGTTATTCTGCCTGGTGATTACCGGAAGTGGAGAAACCAAGCTGTCAGCTCGAGACTGGATATGTTTGGGTGAGTCAACCCTTGTGGGTGCGAGATCAATTCTGGAGTTGGATCCAGAATCCAAGGTCGATATACTAGGTGAGGCCAGAGGAAGGGAAACCAAATTTGTCATGGCCAGTAAGGTGCAGTGAGGATTATCCTGCTTTTCAGATGAAGGGCTTTCTTTAACACTTGAGGATTCAGGGGAAAGGGAGAGAAAGCATACAGAAGTCCCGTGGGCCAACTGTGTATCAGAGCATCCCTCGGGTCTCCCTCTGCAGGGGGATTAGGGCAAAGTAGCTGCTTAATTTGCAATTTGCTGGAGAGGTGAAGAGGTCACAGTAAAGCTGGCCCCAGCAGCTGAAGATCTTCACTGCAATAATAGGATTGAGGGACCACTCATGAGGCAGTAATATACATCTGCTCAGTTTGTCTGCAATCATGTTGGAACTCCCGGGAATGTGCATTGCAGTCAGAAAGGGGTTGGAAGCTACTGCCCATTGGCAAATTCTCATGGCCTCTTGTCACAGCGGGTAGGACTTGGTTCCCCCTTGTTTGTTGATATACCAGAATACTGACATGTCTGATTGAACAGCAATTGTCCCTGATGGAAAGATGAATTGAAATGCTTGCAATACCAGAAGCACTGCCCTCAGTTGTAGGACATTGATATTCCAGTTGGCCTCTATGTCTGACCAAGTACCTTGAACGGGACATGATAGCCTCTGGTTATGATCCGTTGCACCCATAAATCTATTGTTATTGTTAGCCAGGCCGAATGGTGCAAGGAGAAACATTCCCAGACTGCTTCCAGAGGAACTGAAACTGAGACTTGAACAAACCAATAAAATAATAAAGATGTAACGGCCAAAATGGATAAAAGAACAGCCTTTTTATTAACTGTTAAGCACTTTTCGTTTGCATACAATAGCAAACTTCCTCAGACAATTCTTAAAAACAAGGAAACTCCTTATATAATTTAAATGAACTGCCTCATCCCTCCAAAACAGAAAGTGATGTGATACTTATTTTTAAAAATACCCTTACAACATGAAAAATAAGCCTACTATTTAAATTAACAATGTTTACCTTACTGTCACAACCAAATCTATCTAACCATGCAAACAAATATTATACCATGCAAACAAGTATTACGTGTAAGAATTATACTTTAAAGCAGTTATTACTTCTTGAAAAATATGCCCCTGTTATTTTTCTTGCTAAACTCAATTATGACACTACCATCACTGAAATATATATTGTTATGTATCAATTATGATGTCCTATTTTGTGAAATGTTGCGACTCAGCTAAGCCTAAAACCTGATACTTAATGCTGAACTGCAAATTGTAGTAATGGGACTGAAATATTATATTATATACAATGATGGAGTAAGGATGGTAGCAAGGAGAGGCAAACATGTGAAGAACTTAATTGAGAACTGGAAGAAACAAAATATAAATGGTAATGTGGGCATGACTAGGTGTGGGATGTGCAGTTATTGTAGCGATATACATTAAGGCCAATAGTTTGACATAAAAGAAAAAAGTATGAAATATATGGTAGGTTCAGTTGTAACAACCCTGTCCATGAACCATTTGTCATTTGTTCAACACACATAATAGAAGGCTGTTTGAGTGAGGACAGGCTTCAGAATACAACTCCAGCTCCCCTATCCTGTGAAGAAGGAGACTATGCCTATCATATTAGAGATTCTTACCAGTGCAAGGGTGATTACTGGTGAAAGTGGCCAGGTAGGCAAACAATATAAAGCTTTATTTGAGCTGCTCAGAGAAGTAAACATGTAGAGAAAAAATCATCAACGTATATCAAGTGTCCAGACTGGAAAAGCAAACAATCAAATAGAAAAATACCAGCAAGACAGCCATGGCAATAAAATTCACTTAATAAAAACATAAACAATGAAACAAATAAATAAAGAAAGTGCTTTTCCTGAGGACAGAAAATAAATAATATGATAGCTGGTATAATTAGGCAGAGAGAGAGAGAGAGCGAGAGATAAAGATATATATTGTTGAAGGTGAACTTTGATACTATCTTGTCTGTAGTCATCTTTAAAAGTCAAATTACATTTAGTGGGGTAAATGAAGCAGGTCTCACGCAACTTTTACCAAATTCTATTCAAAAAGTAACAGCGAACCTCTAATTTTCTGATCCACAAGGACAAACGATTTTGTGTGTGAAATTATGTGACCATTAAGGAACAAGATACCACACAGAGTGGTTTGGAGTGAACCTTATCTACAAACAGTAGTCAGTGAAGTAATTAGGGTTCGGTGCTTCTGGAAGGCAGACTTTAAAGAAAGGAGACCTTACTTCTGAAAAATAACACAAAAAGACCTGAATGTGATGCAGGGCTACAATGTGTGTACTTCAGATCCCTCACACAAGTAAAATAGTGGGCCTTTGAAATGTAACACACAAACTAAATTCTTTCTCTGAATCTCAAACTGTTTTTATATCTATGGCGACACAGTCTAATTGAAATATTATTTAATGTAACATGTCAGTGGACTGTTGTGAATGTTTTAAACAGACACGTGTCAAACTTCAGTTTTGCTTTTGTAAAACATGCATAAGATAGCAGAATTGTAAGTGTTGTAAGGAAGGAATAACATAATGTCTAACAGTGTTTATTAATACAAAGATGATAATGTGTTTTCTGTGACTGTTATTATGGTACATAGAAGTAAAGTTGCTTACACTTCATGACATTAGATCAGACTATGTTATAATCTGCAATAAGGGACTGAGAGAAGCTAGAAGATCAGATAGAACAGTTGTGGTGGATTCCTTTAAGAATGAACATTCCTGAAAATGTAATGATCTTTGTAATGGCCACTTCCCTTACAGTACGAATCTTGACTATTTCAGGGAGTTGTCCATGTCCTATTAACTGACTTGCCTCTTGCATGGAATTCTGTATTTTCATTTATTACCTGTAACGTGCCTCATTACTAGATGAGGCATGACAATACATCTCTACTGCTAATTTAAAGATGAAACTTTTATCCAGAAAGCTCATTTTCCATGCATTTTTGTTTTGCAGCAAATTTCCTTTTTGGCTATACTCAAGATAATGAAGATTCAAATTATTAAAAAAAAGGAAACGACATAGTGATTTTATTTTCTGAGTTTCAATGTATAGTCATGCTTGCTGTATGGCCACCCTCTGAAAACTATGCCATGGTAGTCTAAAGACAATGATCTGCACTGCTATGATTTCAGTACCACATCACAACACATTATTTTTTATAACAGTCAACAAATCATGTTTCTAGCAGGTAGCAATCTCTTTCATCAACAGTTATCATGGAAATATAGTAACATATACTGAGTTGTTATTAGCTCTGTTTTTCATAACTGAAGACGTTTGTAAACACAAAGTAAAATAAATAAAATATTTTTGCAGATATGAACTCATGTGTCTGAACATTTATAGATCAGCCAGATTCGATGTTTGGTGTTATAAGAACTTTATTAATGTGCCTACAAATACTAGAATTTGCAGGAGGCTGCAATTCCAAGAAAAGATTCATCAAGATAAACTTCTAAAGTATACATGCTTCTTGCATTAATGGAACACCCCCCCACTCCAGTGAAAAAAAGGATCAAGCCATGTGAGCATGATTAATAGTAAATTTCAACCAGAAGAAAACACAAAACACTATCATTAATTTTTCCAGGATTGACTCCATTAGGGAGATTCAGCCTAGATCATGCTACTAATCAATTCTTAATCTGATAGTATTCTAATGAGGTGGTTTTGCAATTCACAGTCCAATATCTCTGTGGTACGAGCATCCATTGTTAAATGCAGTGCTTCACCTTTGATATTGGAGTTGAAATCTATAAACTTGTTGGTCCAATTATGCACAAGAACCTCCCTGACATAAACATGAATATTTCTCCCAGCAACCTCTACATTAGTTTGTATTAAGTATGCAGAAGTACTAAAATTACATAATAAATTATTTCCCCCGGGGACCCCTTCAGTAGCATTAATTAGTATGCACAAGAACCAAGATAAAACATTCATCCAAGCTACCCCTTCAGTAACATACCCCAGTAAGCACAATCACAAAATTATGTATTCATCCCAGCAACCCCATCAGTAACATATCTAGGTATGTATAAGCACCAAAATGAAACATTTAACCAATCGACCCCTTCAGTAACGTGTTCAGTTATGCACAAGCACTAAAATAAACATTTCACTCAGGCAACATTTTCAGTAATTTGTACAGGTATGTACAAGCCTCAAAATAAAACATTTATCCAAGCAGCCCTTCCAGTAAAATTGCCTAGGTATGCTGAAAAACCAGTTCAGTTACCCTCACATCTCTGTACTCGAATGAAAATGGCTACTTTCTGGCATAACTTCAGGGTGATTTACACACTTTATATGCAAATGAGTTCCTTATAGATTCATGTCTATGAATTGTACTCACGCACATATGTGTAAACCCCCTTAACAGTGTAGCAGCTATTCCACTATTAGTTATGCATAAATCATGTTACGCATTTCTGATGCAGTAGTGTGTTCAGAAAAAAGTCCGCCGCACTTCCATAGTCATACTTCAGACCTAAGATTTGCATAACCTTACAGCGCTGCTCTTTATAGATCACTGCTATGAGTATGTGATTCCCCAGTCTATGAACACTGCCCTTTGTTCAGCTATTGCAATTAAATGATTCTGAAAACAAGTATTTTTTGAAACACAAAAAAAAAATAAAAAGTTTTTGCATATATAACTCTGTCTTACATTTAGCCAGATTTGGTGATTGATTTTTTTTTTAATTTGCCTACACATACTAGATTTTGACATGAATTAATAATTTAATTGAAACATACCAGACTAATAAGACAATTTTGTAGTGTGTTTGTTTAAAAATTAACCCCATAACTTGAATTTTTGATGTCCTCTTTACCAAGGATCCTTTGAAATCTGAAGCAGTGCATTTCTAACCTGGATTTGTAGGATTTTTGAAATGAGGCATGTTTATGTATTTGGTAAGCATCTTGTAGGAAGACTACATTATTTGACAGGCAAAAAAGGAAAAAAAAAAACAGAATTACTGTTGTTCTAATGCAAAGTGGCAGCAACAGTAACAAAAACATGCCATTTGGAAATGATGAGAAGCAGAAAAAAGACATAAAAAGCAACAGCCAGACTTAAGGAAAGGACAACCCATTCTGTCAAGAAGTATAATAAATCATTTCAGAAAAAAAAACATAAAGAGAAAAAGAAAAAAAAGACAATGGGAAATTGACACTAAATAAAATGACGAATGAGATGAATATTTAACAGAATTTAACAGTATATAACATAACATACATATCATGGCACAGAGTAAAACATTAGACTGCATTTGTTCTGGCAGTTTATCAACCAGAAAATGAAAATAACCAGGCCCACAAATTATTTGTCCAAAATGCTTTGAAAAATGCTCAAAAGGGGAAATATTTTTCTGTTTTTGGCAGTTAGTGTAAAGGATTAAGGTTGATAATTCAGTACTAGAATAACTGCGCTTGTGGGCCATTTTAAACTTAGTTAATTACCCCATAGGAGAATCAAACCCTGCACCTTAATCATGATGCCAACCTCACTCCCAGCTAAGAGATGTTAACAAGTCTGAAAGAGTTCCATGTGGATCAGTGTTTCACCCCACTTAAGAAATACAAATACAGATAAATAATAATAAGACATTTACTGACCATATTGCTATCTTTGACAATGTTTCACATGCATTGTTTCCCACTGACTTCCTCTTGGTTTAACTTAGTGTATGCCATCTGTGGTACAAAAGCTATTTCAAAACAGTGCATTACTGAAAATGTTGGCACTGTATTTTTACCACCTGTGGTTATGCAAATGTATGCATACTTGGGATTTATATGTTAGTGTGTGTACCAGATGGGTGCACCACTGTTGTCCATGTAAAGAAAATAACACAGCTTTGAAGCAGAGCTCTGGACACCATGTTAGCATTATGCAGCTATTTAGATTTAAGACAAATTTGCAACACATGTAGACAAAGTTGTCTCATGTATGCCAGAGCATTCTGAATTCATGAAAGCAGTGAAATTAAGTTAAAAAGGAGAAAAAGATATTGTGTGCAACAGACAAACAAAAAGCTTATGCTGATCCGTAGTGGCAGACTGTAATCGCGTGACTGGAACACCAAGAGAGAAGAGGCCAGAAGCAGTTATGTATAACAGACGTTTGAACTTTTCATTTTGTAAAACAGTGAAAACAGCATATTTAAGGGCATCGACAACTTTAACAAATATTCAGTAAGTGTTCAAATAACAGTATATGCAAACTTTATCATATAAGAAGGAAGAAGCTAAACTGTCATGAAAATAATAACGGTCAACTAGGAAACCATTCGAAATGTTGGGGCCCGCTAGACCGAGTCCCAAAAATGCAGAGACTGAATGGCTGAAAGAATGGACTTACATATATTAAGTCCAAGATGCCATTTTTCAGAGTATTCCCTTTTCTCTGAGTTATGGCACTCAGAAAGTTGGTTTGTGCATGCGTGTGTGTGTGTGTGTGTGTGTGTGTGTGTGTGTGTGTGTGTGTGTGTGTGTGTGTGTGTATACATATATATATATATATATATATATATATATATATATATATATATATATATTTTTTTTTTTTTTAAATGGACGCCATCAGATGATCGAGTTTTCAGAAACTCAAAATTCATATGGTCGATATCATATGATAAAGTTTCTGAAAACTCGACCATCCAAAAAAACCCCACAAAAATCTAACTTTTTTTTGTTATGTTTTGCAAGGGGGGGCAAGCTCTCCTGCACCCCCATGCAGGGGCTGTACCCCCACATCCCCTGCAAATTAAATATACCAACTCTGAGATTGCACTACAGTGAGGAAAAGGGTAAATTTCTCATTCCACACTGTAGTGCAATCTCCATTCAAAACCTTTGAGTTTTTGGAAATTCAATCATATGGTCTCGACCATATGAATTTCATGTTTCTGAAAATGTAATCATCTGGTAGAGATCCATATAATATAATATATATATATATATATATATATATATTACATATATATATTATATATATATATATATATATATATATATATATATATATATATATATATATATATATATATATATATATATATATATATATTACATATATATATATATATATATATATATATATATATATATATATATACATACATACATATGTATGGGTCTACTTGAGATAACCAAAATTTCAGTAGACCGAAATTCATAACACCAGGACCAGAAACATGAAATTTCACATAAGATAAACTTCACAATACCGATGTTCATAATTCTGAATATCTGAATGTCCAACAGTCCAAGCTGAGCGGAACAGGAAATCCGCTCATGTGCATGTTGTAGTGCGATCTCAGAGTTGGCATATTTATGGTGCATGGGGTTTGGGGGAGCAATCCCCATGGGGTTAACATAAAATGCTTTAGGGACGATACAGTGGAATTAATGTTTGTGACTGTCCAAGGTGATCCCTGTACTGAATCCACCATATTGACTTTAGTAGAAGGTACAACAATTTTAAAGTTATAGCGCACTATTTCTACTGAAGCACTCTAAACATATGTGATGAATGCAGTGGGGCTTCTCCTGGGTCTGGTATGTGATAGTCAGTTATGTGAATGTTTGGTGTTGTGGCATTTCACTTAAGTGGCCTTGGTCTTTTGAAAGTCAATCATATGGCATTTTGGGTATCTGAAGTAGATCTCTCTCTCTCTCTCTCTAGTATATATATATATATATATATATATATATATATATATATATATATATATATACATACATACATACATACATACACACACACATATATATATATATATATACACATATACGTATACGTGCAGGGGTGCAGGCATGCTTTTCCACTACATAGCATGGTGCAGGGGGAGCTTGTCCACCTTACAAAATGAAAATTTTTAAGGCAAAGAGTGATTATTGAGATTTCTCCACTGTTTTTGGTCTTTTTCTTAGCTTTTTAGCACTGGACATTTTAAGTGCTGACATTTCAATAGGGAGATGGTCAGTCATGGTGACTTTCTATACACAAAGAATTTATACGTTTTAGAAAACAAATATCACCAGCTATTTAGATAAAATTATTTTGTACAAGAAACAATGAGCAATGTGTGTATTTAATGTAGAAACTTAGAAATAGTCAACTATTACAGCATATAATAAACAATGAATGTACATCAAACATCGTTGCTTGCCATTTATTTATAACCAAAATGCAAAAATTGATATGCATTGCAAATGTAAGATTATCAAGAGTGAATTTATTAGAGGACTTATTTCTCAATTTTGAATATATGGCAAAACTATATGGGTTCCACTATAAAAGGCTACATTATAAAATCGGCAATGAGCCAAGTCTCTGAATGCAAAGTGCAAAAAAAAAAAATTACCCTGTAAGCAGTTTTTGCTAGTTGCCTGGCCTGTTATTACCCCATGCCAGGAGGGGGCAAAGCCCCTCACATCCCCCAAACATATATATATATATATATATATATATATATATATATACTAACTCCATGGTTGGACAAACAAAAATGGAAGAATCTACCAAAATAAAGCAATCATTGTCATTATCAGGTCATACATAGGAACCAAACTTGCAGTGATTTCTTATAGAAAACATTTCTTAATGTTTTGCACATCCGGGACCTGAGGCTTGGTGAATTTGGTCTCTCAGAAGTGTGTATATGCCAATTATATGGCATGTGTATTACAGGAAGCAATAAAAAACAAGTGTTATATTTTACTATACAGAACTGGATACCTCTCAGCTTTCCAGATTTTTGCAGAATGTCCAGATTTTTGACTCATATTTTTGGTCTAGTCCTCATAAAATTTGTGGTTTTCTGGCAAATTACTAGGATGATCTGAGGACTAAAGTCACTAAATAATGACATACATTTGAGTTTCAGACTTCATATCCTCCAGAAAATGTATGTTAAAACAAAACCTGTTAATCTAGCAAAGTTTATAAGAGCAATATTTAAAACATGCCCCTATTTTTGGGCTTTTGCCCCCCCCCCATTTTGTCATTCAGATTTCTTAAACTAACAGGTTGAGAGAGGTATGATTAATAGACACAGGCGAAAATCTAGATATCTTAATGCACAGCTACACAGGGCAGGGTGAAGACAAAAAAGGTAAACTATATTTTGCTGATCTGGTTAATACTGACAACAATAAGCTGATTTAAGTATATTTCCTTCATTTTATTGTGGTTGTTATAACTTGGGGACTGATTTCTCAGATCTAGCTCTGTTGAAACTGTCTTGTGTGTGTGTCTGAAGCTCTGCACTAGTTGTTAAACTGCTCTGAAATTCCTTTAAGTGTTAATTAGCTTGGGGGGTTTTCTGATAACTTTAAAACCTGTGTTGGTTACATCTCTGGTAATCATTTTAAGTAGAGTTGCTGCTACTGAGATTTGTCTGCATACATCAACTGGACATAAGCTGATTTAAGTATATTTCCTTCATTTTATTGTGGTTGTTATAACTTGGGGACTGATTTCTCAGATCTAGCTCTGTTGAAACTGTCTTCCCCATACCCCCTCCCTGTTCTTGGATGTAGTTTAAATTTGGTGGCTTTTGCAGTGCCCGCCCCACTGTAGATTTGATCTAGGACACTCCCCCAGTCTTTTCTCTTTACCGCATTCTCTCTAATAAACCCTTTCTGCACTTGCTTTTAGTCCTTTTAATTTAATTACATTTTTTCATACTGTGTGTGGACTAATATTGCTACATACTCAAGTGTGCCAGCTTGCACTGCATGTGAATTGTTTTATAGCATTTACTGTCTGTTTTTTCCTTGTCGCTGTAAAAAAAAAAAAATAAATTCTCTTGTTTTCCTGCCTTACTGAACTAGAGTAGTCCAGTTTCAGAGTTGCTGATCCCTGGGCTTTGTTTTTAGTTCCTGTTACTGATCCATTGCCTTATTAGGAAGGAGGGAAGTTTCTTTGCTTACCAGTGGGAGTGGGAAGCACTGAGCGCCTTTTGTCCGATTTGGTGAAGTTTCAGCCAGAAACTAGTAGTCCATTGGTCGCTTTGGGCCAGTTCCTAGCTCCTTTCAGCCCCTGCTATAAAACACGCTAAACACGCGTTTTCCAGCTTGTACCAACTCAGCACAGATCCTCGTGGTGGCCTGCAGAGTGATCCAAGCAGCAGAGAGCTAAAAGAGTGACTTTCTACCAGATATAAGTATTTTTGTGGCTTTCCCAATTTTATTAAGCTAGCGACTGCATTTCGCCTGTTTTACTGCTACTTTAAGTGATTTCTGCATTTTACACTGTTTATTGCACTTTAAGTTACTAATTGTTGCAAATTGTTTCTGTAGGCTACACACTAAAGTGCGCTAGCCGATTTACAGCATTTATAGCATTTACTGTCTGTTTTTTTTCCTTGTCTCTGTAATAAAACAAAAATCTCTTGTTTTCCGCCTTACTGAACTAGAGTAGTCCAGTTTCAGAGTTGCTGATCCCTGGGCTTTGTTTTTAGTTCCTGTTACTGATCCATTGCCTTATTAGGGAGGAGGGAAGTTTCTTTGCTTACCAGTGGGAGTGGGAAGCACTGAGCAGCCTTTCTGTCCGATTTGGTGAAGTTTCAGCCGGAAACTAGTAGTCCATTGGTCGTTTTGGGCCAATTCCTAGCTCCTTTCAGCCCTCTGCTATAAAACACGCTAAACACGCGTTTTCCAGCTTGTACCAACTCAGCACAGATCCTCGTGGTGGCCTGCAGAGTGATCCAAGCAGCAGAGAGCTAAAAGAGTGACTTTCTACCAGATATAAGTATTTTGTGGCTTTCCCACTGTTATTAAGCTAGCGACTGCATTTCGCCTGTTTTACTGCTACTTTAAGTGATTTCTGCATTTTACACTTTTTATTGCACTTTAAGTTACTAATTGTTGCAAATTGTTTCTGTAGGCTACACACTAAAGTGCTCTAGCCGATTTACAGCATTTATAGCATTTACTGTCTGTTTTTTTCCTTGTCTCTGTAATAAAACAAAAAAAATCTCTTGTTTTCCCGCCTTACTGAACTAGAGTAGTCCAGTTTCAGAGTTGCTGATCCCTGGGCTTTGTTTTTAGTTCCTGTTACTGATCCATTGCCTTATTAGGGAGGAGGGAAGTTTCTTTGCTTACCAGTGGGAGTGGGAAGCACTGAGCAGCCTTTCTGTCCGATTTGGTGAAGTTTCAGCCGGAAACTAGTAGTCCATTGGTCGTTTTGGGCCAATTCTAGCTCCTTTCAGCCCCTGCTATAAAACACGCTAAACACGCGTTTTCCAGCTTGTACCAACTCAGCACAGATCCTCGTGGTGGCCTGCAGAGTGATCCAAGCAGCAGAGAGCTAAAAGAGTGACTTTCTACCAGATATAAGTATTTTTGTGGCTTTCCCACTGTTATTTAAGCTAGCGACTGCATTTCGCCTGTTTTACTGCTACTTTAAGTGATTTCTGCATTTTACACTGTTTATTGCACTTTAAGTTACTAATTGTTGCAAATTGTTTCTGTAGGCTACACACTAAAGTGCGCTAGCCGATTTACAGCATTTATAGCATTTACTGTCTGTTTTTTCCTTGTCTCTGTAATAAAACAAAAAAATCTCTTGTTTTCCTGCCTTACTGAACTAGAGTAGTCCAGTTTCAGAGTTGCTGATCCCTGGGCTTTGTTTTTAGTTCCTGTTACTGATTCATTGCCTTATTAGGGAGGAGGGAAGTTTCTTTGCTTACCAGTGGGAGTGGGAAGCACTGAGCAGCCTTTCTGTCCGATTTGGTGAAGTTTCAGCCAGAAACTAGTAGTCCATTGGTTGTTTTGGGCCAATTCCTAGCTCCTTTCAGCCCCTGCTATAAAACACGCTAAACACGCGTTTTCCAGCTTGTACCAACTCAGCACAGATCCTCGTGGTGGCCTGCAGAGTGATCCAAGCAGCAGAGAGCTAAAAGAGTGACTTTCTACCAGATATAAGTATTTTTGTGGCTTTCCCACTGTTATTTAAGCTAGCAACTGCATTTCGCCTGTTTTATTGCTACTTTAAGTGATTTCTGCATTTTACACTGTTTATTGCACTTTAAGTTACTAATTGTTGCAAATTGTTTCTGTAGGCTACACACTAAAGTGCTAGCCGATTTACAGCAATTACTGTCTGTTTTTTCCTTGTCTCTGTAATAAAACAAAAAATCTCTTGTTTTCCGCCTTACTGAACTAGAGTAGTCCAGTTTCAGAGTTGCTGATCCCTGGGCTTTGTTTTTAGTTCCTGTTACTGATCCATTGCCTTATTAGGAAGGAGGAAGTTTCTTTGCTTACCAGTGGGAGTGGGAAGCACTGAGCTGCCTTTTTGTCTGATTTGGTGAAGTTTCAGCCAGAAACTAGTAGTCCATTGGTCGCTTTGGGCCAATTCCTAGCTCCCTTCAGCCCCTGCTATAAAACACGCTAAACGCTGAAGCGATTTAGCTGAGTTACCACTGTTGCACACAAGAGCAGCGGTTAAACAAGGTTAAACTATTTGGGCCATCTAAATTCCACTCTTCCAATTTTCCCTTAAAACTACCTTCCTCGAGCTGTACTGCTGATCTAACCAGCATATCCTATAACTGAAAAGTTCATCTCTACTTGATTCCCAAGTAGACTATTCTCTATCTGTAAAGCCTAGCACTTACTCCTACAGTACTTGCACCTTGATAAAGCACTCTTATTATAGATAGTACCCCACCAGCCTAAAACCCACTTCCCCGGAGTCCTTTGAAAGTCTCTTTATCTACTACTTCTAGTATGTCGAGGATCAGTTGCTAGTGTCCTCTCCAGCTCAACTGGTGAACCTGGGAATATTGAGGCAATGTTACAACTGCCTCATGTACACAGACAATCCTCTCCTTCTCCCACAAAACACAAATACACGCGAGATGCAACTATACGGCCAAACTGGAGGCTGAGCTCTCTCAACATAGGACTGGCAAGACCAGACAGGAGGAGAAGGTAACCACACACAATACATACCCAGTCACACATGGTACCATCACAACTTCAAATCATACACATACTCACACAAAGACATACTGGAGGCTCTGATCAAAATTTACCAAAACAGCAGAGGCCACCAAAGCAGACACCCAAACAACTACCACCTCACGACCCAACACATGCAACACATAGACCACACAGTCAGAGTGTCAAACAGTCACAGCCCTTAAGGCCAAACAAAATGCCAGACACACTTGTCATTGGTGATTCCATAGTCAGACACACTGACGTCCCGCCACCAGACTGAGTAAAGAGAAGGTCACAGTAAGCTGCCTGTCAGGCGCTAGAATCCGCCACATAACGCAAGCACTCAGGTCTCTCAACAGCAGGTACAAGTACGACTCAGTCATTGTCCACGCTGGTGTCAACGACCTGAGACGCACCTCCTTGGACTACATGAAAAGGGACATCGAGGAGCTCTCTGATTATGTAGCCCAGGCAGGTATGACCCTGACCTTGAGCAGTATCCTACCTTCACCTAGAATGATGCCACAATACAGTGATAAGACGATCAGCTTTAATAATTGGCTTAAATTCTGGTGTCATTCAAAGGGGATCCAATGTCTGTCTGCCTGGGATGACATGCTGGACAAGCCACACTGCTTCAAGGGACGGCTTGCACCTGTCACCCTGGGCTTCCGGATATTGGCAAAGGCTCTTGCCACCCCCATAGTGCCTTTTTTTAGGCAAGGCTCAAATTCTAAACCTACCACCCTAGAACACCAAAAAGGAAAAAAACTAAGGGTAATGCTGCTCAATGCCAGAAGTCTCAATCTCAAGATGCACGCACTCGAGGCCCTTCTCAATATGGAGAACATCGATGTCTGTGCTGTGACAGAAACCTGGTTCAAGG
The DNA here is from genome assembly GCF_019279795.1 of Protopterus annectens. Classification (NCBI taxonomy): domain Eukaryota; kingdom Metazoa; phylum Chordata; order Ceratodontiformes; family Protopteridae; genus Protopterus; species Protopterus annectens. The sequence goes on along the minus strand of NC_056729.1, from coordinate 1,990,166,924 downwards.
CTCCTGAGAGCACCCCAGCACTAACAGGTTTCACCTCATATCATGCGTTCCGCCCCAAAATCCGGACAACACCAAGAAAGGAGGGGTGTCCATATTCATAAAGGACACCCACACCTCAAGGTTGGTGGCAACGCATGATGCATCGGAGACCATCCAGGTGCAATTAACCATAGGCAAGACTGCTCTGCAATTTGTAGCATGTTACAGGCCACCCTCTCAAACTCAGGAACCTCACATGGCCTTCCTGAAAACATTGGAGGGATAAATGTATCTCCAAACACCATCATACTAGGTGACTTTAACTACCCTAATATAGACTGGGAACACTACTCAAGCCCGAACACTCTAACCCAAAGATTCCTGGAGTTCATAAACTCAAATGCCATGGAACAACTAGTCACCATCCCCACAAGAGGAGAAAACATACTTGATCTCATCATCACGAACATGGGATCAAAATGTTCAACACCGAAGTATACCCCTCACTGGTGAGATCAGATCATAAACTAATCTCGCTGGAGGTCCTCATCCCGCCCACCTGAAACAAAAAGACCACAGTGAAAAACTTCTCAAAAGCCGATTTCACACTTCTAAAAACTAGTGTGGTCTCCTTTAAGGCCCCTGAGCCAGTGGTAAACATTACTCAAACCGCTGAATCACTTACAAATGCCTTCTACCAGCACCTACAGGACTGCATGGATCAGGCAATCCCAAACAAAACTAAGACTCTCTGTACCAAAGGCAAGCGTCCAGTCTGGTGGACCCCAGCCATAAACAAGCTCTACAACAAAAGGAGGAAGCTACTACAAGATAGAGCAAAATCCTTGAAAGGTAAGACACCTTTGATCATTATAAGTAAAAACTAAGAGCTCTCATAAAATCATCCAAGGCAAATTTTGAGAGAAAAATCGCCAAGGACTCTAAAGAGAATCATAAGGCCTTCTTTAGCTATGTTAGAAACCTAGGAGGAAACTCCCAGATATGCTCAGAATTAGTTCAAAATGATGTGAAAATTACTGAACCTACACACATTGCCAACATACTGGCTGACAGGTTCAGTGCAAACTTCTCCCCTCCCCAAAAGGAGAGATATCTATTCCAGAGGATTGTAGCCCCCAAACATCTCCAACGCCCAGGTGAGAACTGCCCTCACTAAGGCAAAAAACACAGCATCCATGGGACCGGATGGTGTCCCCGGCTGTGTGCTTCATGAACTCAATGAGGAATTAAACCCACAGTTAGGACAGCTGTTTAATCTTAGCCTCACCTCAGGATACGTACCCAAGGAGTGGCGACGGCGACTGTGGTCCCACTTCATAAGGGCGGTGCCTCCACAGACCCTGGAAATTACCGCCCCATTAGCTTGACAAGCCTTATCTGCAAAGCCATGGAGAGGATCATAATGGAACTCATAAATAAAGACATAGGGAACTTGCAGACTTTGGATCCAACTCAGTTTGGCTTTGTCAAAGGCAGATCCTGCCTCTTAAACTTGGTTGACTTTTTCGAGACAGTCACCAAGGCCATTGATGAGGAAAGGCAGTCCATACAGCCTACCTCGACCTGGCAAAGGCCTTGACACAATACCCCACTCAGGTATCATCGAAAAACTCATCAGCTTGAATGTAAACCCATACATCACAAGATGGGTTGCAAACTGGCTAAGTGACAGAACCCACAGGGTCAGAGTTGCTGGAGCCTTGTCAGACTCAAAGCCTGTCACAAGTGGTGTCCCACAGGGCTCAGTCCTGGGTCCACTCTTGTTCGGCATCTACTTTTCTGAAGTACAAGCAAACACAGGAGGGTTATGGCTGACAAAGTTTGCAGATGACTGCAAACTGGGCCATAGTCGAAAACACATCTGACACAGATATCCTCCAGAAGGGCCTCACAGAAATGGATAACTGGTGCCAGAGCCATGGCCTGAAGTTAAACGCCAAAAATGCATAGTCATACCCTTTGGGAAAAACAAGGCTACCCCTAGCTACCATATAGGTGGCAATCCACTGAGCACAGAAAAGTCATCAGAGATCTGGGGACCCAGGTTGACAGTAGCCTTCGCTTGACACTCATGTTGCTAAAGTAGTTAGGAAAACCTTCTATATCACCCACCTGATCATGAAGGGATTCACATCTAGATCAAGGGAGGTCATCGTCCCCTGTACTCATCACTTATTAGACCTATGATTGAGTACAATGCCCGCTCGAATGTATCTGACCAGACACCTGCTGCAGCTTGAAAGGCCCCAAAAGTTCCTCACCAAAAGGATAAAGGGTCTCAAAATATGTCTTATGCTGCCCGACTGAAAGAACTCCAGCTCTATTCAGTCTCATACCGCTTGCTCAGAGGTGACCTGTGCCTGACATATAAGGCCATGTCAAACCCAGATTTGATGAATATGCTTCACCTCACAAAATCTAGAGCCCTCAGCAGCACAAGGGCGGAGACTTAAACCTTGACACGGTTATAAATAGAACGTGCTGGAGGGACAGATTCATCACCCAGAGACTCCCTATGCTGTGGAACAAAATCCCGGTACATGTGAGGCAGAGCACCTCTCTGGTCTTGTTCAAGAGGAATCTTGACCAATGGATGGGAGATTGCAGATATACCCCAGGGATTACTTCAGCGTCACTGCTTGACAGAGGCACAGCAAAATGATAGGCATAGTTTTTATTCAAACTAAAGGGGTGGCGAAAGCCACATAACTATGGGCTAGGCTTATAAATGCCCTTGGGCAGATAGCCTAGTATGAACCTATGAACCTATGAACCTATGAACAAGATTAATCAGTTTTCATGTATCCAACAACACCCTGTGTAGAAGTATTTAAGTGAAATGTGGTTCCTTAATTCAGTGGATAATGGGAAACCATATTCCCAAGTAAAAACAGACTTTATCACTGAATAAACACAGAGAGAAGCAATTTTCACATAATTCTGAATATAATTTACAATAAAAGTATTTCAAACTGTTTAAGTAAATCCCAAGTGGAAGTTATTGTTTTTGAAGTGAAACTACTATATTCATGGCATAAATCCAGAACTAAGCAAATTTCAAATAATACCATTTAATAATTTGTATAAGTATGTTTTAAGTTATTTCTGGACTTTTGAACACCTACAAAAAAGGGCAACATGGATTTTATGAATTATGAACAGACATGGAAAATGTATTAATGTTGGTATAAAATATATAATTTCTAAGACAAAAGTGAACAAAAAAGTGCATAATCAGTGTGTTGTTTTAAGAATGCTATCAGAATCATAGCTGTATCTTTTTGTACAACATTTTTATTCATTAACAACTTAAAAGATAGGAATAAAGAGGGAGAACGAAGGGGTACAAAGAGATGTAGATAAGTCAGACAGACCTACAAGTCTAATTTTATTATCAGTTATCAGTTACTATAAACATTGCACAGAGTTGTAAAACATGCAATCAGGCAATTCCTTCTATTTGATTATAACTATTCTAACAGATTTAAAAAATCTAGATTAGATCCTAGAGAATATGAATTGTCAACATGTGATTACTATGAAAAACAACTGCTATGGGTCAAAGCGAAACTAAAACTTAAAATGAAACATGGTAGCATACCACTGGTACTTAAAAGGAAACAAGGTAGCATGCCACTGGTACTTAAAATGAAACATGGTAGCATGCCACTGGTACTTAAAATGAAACACGGTAGCATGCCACTGGTACTTAAAATGAAACACGGTAGCATGCCACTGGTACTTAAAATGAAACACGGTAGCATGCCACTAGTACTTAAAATAAAACACGGTAGCATGCCACTGGTACTTAAAAGGAAACAAGGTAGCATGCCACTGGTACTTAAAATGAAACATGGTAGCATGCCACTGGTACTTAAAATGAAACATGGTAGCATGCCACTGGTACTTAAAATGAAACACGGTAGCATGCCACTGGTACTTAAAATGAAACATGGTAGCATGCCACTGGTACTTAAAATGAAACATGGTAGCATGCCACTGGTACTTAAAATGAAACACGGTAGCATGCCACTGGTACTTAAAATGAAACACGGTAGCATGCCACTGGTACTTAAAAGGAAACAAGGTAGCATGCCACTGTTACTTAAAATGAAACACGGTAGCATGCCACTGGTACTTAAAATGAAACATGGTAGCATGCCACTGGTACTTAAAATGAAACACGGTAGCATGCCACTGGTACTTAAAATGAAACACGGTAGCATGCCACTGGTACTTAAAATGAAACACGGTAGCATGCCACTGGTACTTAAAATGAAACACGGTAGCATGCCACTAGTACTTAAAATGAAACATGGTAGCATGCCACTGGTACTTAAAATGAAACACGGTAGCATGCCACTGGTACTTAAAATGAAACACGGTAGCATGCCACTGGTACTTAAAATGAAACACGGTAGCATGCCACTGGTACTTAAAATGAAACACGGTAGCATGCCACTGGTACTTAAAATGAAACATGGTAGCATGCCACTGGTACTTAAAATGAAGGAGGACCTGCCACCTGAGTGTTACCTGTCAAAGGTGACATTCAACATAAACATTCTGCCACCATCACTAAGCAACAATTGTTCAATCACCTTTACAGTTGTCATCCATTCTATACAATTACGCCAATATTAGGGGACTTGAGAACCAGAGCAACACAAATATAGGCAAGTTCAGAACCTTTCTCACATGGTATCATGCACTCTCCTTACATGACCCTAATACAGTGGCTGTAAGCCTAACCAACTTTCTACTACAGCTGTAAGACAAATTCTCACTTATCCACATGCTTTATAATCTCACCAAAACTGAATGGCTATCCACTGAACTCAAACAGACTCCCACAACTGACAACTCCACCTCTTTTCATAGTCTTGCATAACCTAAACAAGAAGTTCATCAGAAGGCACAACAAATCTCCAAACAAAGGAACGTTATACCCTCTGTACAAACACCATTCAATGTGGTTCATCAAAACTTTCTCCAGTGGATTTCCTTAAAGAATTTGGCAATCTCCCATCAATAATCTCCCCACCTCCCAGAGATCCTGCGTTATCCAACCCATCATCATTCATCCCCCTCCTCCACTTCAAATACTTACGTCCCAAAGAAGTCTCTAGTCTGTTTCCACTGACACCCCTCCTGGGTCTGAGAACATAAAGGCCTGGTTCATATATCACTGCAGACAACATCAATGGCTTCCTCTCACACACATATAATGTATGTCTCACAAAAAGCATAATACAGCAGATTTGGAAAAAATGCCCTAATTAAACTCCTCCTAAAGTACAGCAACCCAAAAAATACCTCTCACTTCCATTCAGTATCCATCCTCCCAATTCTGAGCAAACTTCATAATAATATAGTCTACTCCCAACACTCCCTCTATATCTAGTAACACCACTTGTTCTCCTCCAAACAACATGGACTCTGGCCTGGAGGAAGTACTAGGACAGCACTTTGGCCTCTAACTGATGATATCCTGCTAAACTTGGAGAGATAGGTACCCTGTTTATAGACCTGACAAAGACATTTGACATCATTGACCACTATCTTCTCCAAAACAAGCTAATTGAAATTGGTGTCAGTCCAGACACAACTTCCTGGTTTAAAACCTTCCTCACTGACAGACTCTTAAGAGTTAAAATAGGACCCTCTCAATCAGAATCTGCATCTATTACCAAAGGCGTACCACAAGAATCCATTCTTGCCTGTCTCATCTTCTCCATATTCATTAACAGACTTCCTTGTGACCTCCCCAATCTCCCACTTATCCTCTGTGCTGCTGACATGGTCATTTACTGATCAGGTCATTCTCACACCAACATTTAAGTCCAAGTCCAGTCAGACTTACATGAGCTCCACCAATGGCTCATAAGCAATAAACTTCTTTTCACTCCCACCAATAACAAAACTAGTTTTTGGAACTCCGCAGAAAACTCTGCACTCCTTAACTATATTTGACCTACACAACTATGTCATAGAGACAACCTCCACCTTCAAATACCTAGGACTTTGGCTTGATCAGTCATTAAACTTTCATTTTCACATGGACAAAGTTTGTTTGTGTCTTTCAGCTTTTCCCAGTTAGGAGTCACCACAGCGGAACTCCGGTCCGCTAATGATTGGTAGTGGATTTTTATGTACCGTGTTACCAGCCCTGATGCACAACCTTCAACGAAGGCACACCCCATTCACGTATGCCTCCACACAGAAGACGCTCTAGCTGAGAATCGAATGGGACAACGTCTTGCTATGAGGCGATAACTCTACCGCAGCACCACCACCGCAAAGTGAGAGTCAAAATAAACTCACTCCTCTTATGGGCCAAACAGATCTTCCCTTTTCTATCCCAACCAGCCAGGGCACCCATTGGCAATGGAGTTCTCCTTTCCCAACTTGAATACGGGCTTCTTATTTTTGCTTCTGCTCCCAAGAAAAACATTGCCATGCACAACACTATCTCTGTCAGCATCTGCCAATTCATTACAAACTCCCCTTTCTGTGAGCATCACTGCATCACCCCTAGAAAAAGCCAGATGGCTAACCATAAAACCCATAAAACAAATATTTTACCTACTTTTAGGATCTCAACTCTATAGACTACTCCAGCTGTACACATTTACTTCCCTTGCAGGTAGACCTCATGTAAAAAACTCCTCATATAACTTCAGTCACTACTCACAAGCTAACCAAACTCCACAGCATTGTACATGTTTTCTCCTGTCATGCACATATGCTCTGGCAAGCTTTCCATATCAACATTATGGAAATCAACACTTATTCCAAGTTTAGACTGCAGCTCAAAAAGCACTTCTTCATCCAAGCCAAATGTTCCTGCTACAACGGAGGACATATCACCTATCTCCTTTCCAACTCTCTCCCCCTCTCTCAAGATTCACTGAAAATGTACCTACTTTAGAAACTTATATATTGTGCATTATACTCTGCTTGCTTGTACATTTCACTGTGCTTCTTCACTGGAATGTACATGCACTTTTTATGTAATTAGTCTGAACTACTCTGTTATTGCTCGCGGTTCTGTATTTTTTAAAGCGTTTTGTATTTCTCCCAGGCTGAGCCTGAAATTGGTCAATACAGATCACTGGAGTAGTCTGGTAAACACATATAAATGAATAAAGGGATAAGTAAATAAAGGAGGATATCATTTCAGAGATGGGTGTCTTCCTAACGTCTAACTGAGGCATGATAATTTGACAGCTTTCCCTCAGTTAGAGAAAGTCGAACATCTACATGGCCAACTATCCATAACACATTACAGAGTAGCTTTGTTTCCTTAACTTGCTACTTCAGTGACCTGCTGTACATTATTATGAGCAGAAGATGGTGTACACATTCATTTCTCTGTAGTGGATAAAAAGCCGGTGGAAGTAACATTCTTTGATCAGAAGATAGGAAGCTGCACAGGGTCTGCGAGGATGTGACTTACCAAAAATGCATGCACTGCAGAGAAAGGGTTCTGACCACAGATGACAGCAATTTATAATGACCCTAACAGTACAGACCCTTAATACATTAGCTTCTGAATAAAAAGTGAGGGTTAGGCTCAGGGCCAAACCAGCAGACACTGTGTATGATGCTATATCATAACCTTCTTATGAATCACACCAGTCAGTTAAGGTATTTGCCTCCATTCTTCCAGATTTTGCCTGCTCTCATCTATGGCTGATCTTAGTTTAAAGTTCAGGCTTGGCTAGTTGGACTGAGATGGAAACATGATCTTTTTAGCAAGCTAATAGAACACTGTACAGGGAAGATAAGGGCTAAAAAAAGAATTCAAATGAGTATTGCAAAGAAGAATAATATACAAGAAAAATGGTCTTCTTCTTCTTTCGGCTGTTCCTGTTAGGGGTCACCACAGTGGATCATCTGTTTCCATTTCTTCCTGTCCTCTGCATCTTGCTCTGTCACACCAACCACCTGCATGTCCTCCCTCACCACATCCATAAACCTTATCTTAGGCCTTCCTCTTTCCTCTTACCTGGCAGCTCCATCCTTAGCATCCTTTTCCCAATATAACCAGCATCCCTCCTCAGCACATGTCCAAACCAGTGCAGTCTTGCCTCTCTGGCTTGTCTCTAAACTAACCAACCTGAACTGACCCTCTAATATACCGATTCCTAATCCTGTCCATCCTCGTCACACCCAATGCAAATCTTAACATCTTTAACTCTGCCACCTCCAGCGTTGACTCCTGCCTTTTTGTCAATGCCACAGTTTCCAACCCATATAACATAGCTGGTCTCACTACCATCTTGTAGACCTTCCCTTTCACTCTCACTGGTACCCGTCTGTCACAAATCACACCTGACACTCTTCTCTACCCACTCCACCCTGGCTGTACTCTCTTCTTCACCTCTCTTTGACATTTACCATTACGCTGAACTGTTGATCCCAAGTACTTAAACTCATCCACCTTTGCCAACTCTACTCCCTGCATCCTCACCATTCCTCTATCCTCCATCTCATTCACACACATATCTTCTGTCTTACTCCTGCTGACCTTCATTCCTCTTCTCCCTAGAGCATATGTCCACCTCTTCAGGGTCTCTCTCAACCTGTTCCCTACTCTTACTACAGATCACAATGTCATCCTCAAACATCATAGTCCACGGGGACTCCTGTCTGATCTCGTCTGTCAACCTGTCCATCACCACTGCAAATAAGAAAGGCCTCAGAGCTGATCCTTGATGTAATCCCAACTCCACCTTAAACGCATCTGTCACTGCTACCACAGACCTCAGCACTGTCGCATCACCCTCATGCATATCCTGTACCATTCTTACATACTTCTCTGCTACTCCCAACTTCTTAATGCAATACCACAACTCCTCTCTAGGCATCCTGTTATATACATTCTCTAAGTCCAAAAAGACACAATGCAACTCCTAACTTTATACTTCTCCATCAATGCCCTCAGAGCAAATATTGCATCTGTAGTGATCTTTCCCGGCATGAAACCATACTGCTGCTCACTAATCATCACCTCCCTTCTTAACCTAGCTTCCACTACTTTTTCCCATAAATTCATACTATGACTGATCAATTTTATGCCTCTGTAGTTACTACAGCTCTGCACATCACCCTTATTCTTAAAAATCAGTACCAAAACACTCCTCCACTCCTCAGGCATCCTCTCACTTTCCAAGATTTCATTAAACAATCTGATTAAAAACTCCACTACCATCTCTCCTAAACACCTCCATGCTTCCATAGGTATGTCATCTGGACCAACAGCCTTTCCATTCTTCATCTTCTTCATAGCTGTCCTTACTTCCTCCTTGCAAATCTGTTGCACTTCCTGATTCACTATCCTTACATCATCCAACCTTCTCACTCCCTCATTTTCTTCATTCATCAGCCCCTCAAAGTACTACTCTGAGAAACAAAACTGTGTGCTTTCCAACTAATGCACATAATTAGTAGTAGTTCATGTTTAAAGTGTAGTGTTTAAGAGGTTATTCCCTGCTTTTGTATCCCTAAACCAGAAAGATTATTAAGCCATAAAAAGTTCAGCAGGATTATTGATTGATTTATTGACTGATGTAGTGTTTGATTCATTAATTGAGTTTGTTAACTGGGATAAAAAAACATTGGTTTCTTTGGACCGTTTTCATATTCGGCTTACTTAACATTTTACTGATTACGGTTGACATTTATCAGCAATGTTTGATGTCAGGGTCTGTCAATAAGCTGTTTTTTGTTTGACCCTTTTTATGACAACTGGGCACTATTTGCCCTATAGTGAAAGCAAAATACGTAGCATGTGTTTTGAAAATAGATCAATCTTGCATACTAGCTGTGGTAATAAAGAACATTCCTCCTTGCTCATGAGTATCCTGTAGTAATACTTCTAATAGCTGACCTACATCTTTTACTATTAATAGATAGTAATGATACTGTTGTTCTTCTTCTTTCGGCTTTTCCCTGTTAGGGGTCGCCACAGCGGAACTCTGGTCCGCTAATGATTGGCAGTAGATTTTTTATGGGTGCCAGCTCGATGCCCAACCTTCAACAAAGGCACACCCATTCTACACATGTCTTTTGAGCGCCACTCAACCATGGGGAGGACATGCAGACTCCACACAGAAGGTGCTCTCACCAAGAATCGAACGGGAAAACCTCTTGCTGTGAGGCAATAACGCTACCGCTGCACCACTGCGGCTGTACAATAGATAGTAATGACACTGCCATGTCTTAATTTTAGGAGGTGCAATGAAATATAAATACTTGGAACTATAGCTCTGCCTACATCTCTGTTTGCACTGACAATGTGTTAAGCATAATAAACACTCTCCCAAGAATCTGACACAAAGTGTCAAAGACAGAATTTTCTACCTATATTCTAAACATATGCAAATCCATTCCTTTCAAAATGACCAACATACAAGATACTTAAATCTAAATGAGCACTATGTATCTTTGAAAAAGATCACTTGCAAATGTATTTAGGAATCTACTGAAAGCATTAATGTGCTCCAGTCTATATAATGTTGTAGTAATCTCTATTTAATTGTTTGGGTAGATAAGATGATCTTAAGGGGATAATCCACAAATGCACTATTTCCTCTATATAATTGTACCATCTCAGCTTGCAGGTGTCTTATCTTTGTATTGCACATCAGAGAATTACTTTAAGGAGACCACCAGTTATATGGAAATGGACATCTCAAGACTTAAAAATCTTCTGAAGACACCTACCTGGGTAAATGTAACTCAGCACATTGAGCATGATGACCACACAAACGGTCCATCTACATGCTTAACTGAACGAACTACTGGAAACTTCAACAAGGCATCTTTATTCCTCCCACAGAGAGGGTACCAGAGAGAGAGAGTCTCCTAGATCTGCTAGCTAAAGTGATTTTATCTGGACTAATCCTTTACACTCTGTTACTGTATTTGAAAGTGGGACCACTTATGGTCTTATTATTTGCAAACTTCAAGCACAATATTATGGTGATACTTAAATATCTTAAATTATTTTTAATTTAAAACAGCTCTATTTTGTTACCTAGGTGAAGTCTTTTTTTTTTGTTTTGCCATCTGCAGGCTGCTCTGTAGCACAGAGGGATGAACGCTTGACTCTTGGCCCACAACTCAGATGACCTAGGGTTGATTAGTGACCTGGATCCTAGAGCACCTGGCTTGGAAAGTAGAAGACTGATAATGCAAGGGCCTGCCTGCCACTCACAAGAGGAGGGCTGTAGTCCTGTGTGCTGAGATGCACACTGCATCTCCATTTTCCAGTGTATGGCGGTACCTATAATCATGTGGCTGGGGCTGGAGGGATATCTTTACTCACAAACATGGAAGGTGAGCTGTAATACAGTTTCATTGCACAACCATCTCTTGTGACCTTGTGAGCATTTTTAAAGAATGTATTGTTATGCATAAATGGAAAACCCCTCTGATGGCTGTCCATCCATAGACAGGAGTGAATAAACAGTAGTGGTCTCAGCAACAGGCTTATGGACTGCAGGTGAGGAGATTAGGAGATGAAAATATGATAAAAAGAAACACTTTATCTGTTTATTGTTATTATTATTTTTTTCAGTTAAAATGATAAGGTCCAAATCTGAAGTTGCAAACCAAGTCTGCTTACAATGGAAGACTAACTGCAGTTTTGCTTGTAAGAATAGTCCCGTGGTCACTGCATCGTCTGCTAATAGCTCTGAATGAGGTTACATGTTTGAAAGAGTTTTACAGAATAATATGATACACGATGACACACTTTAAATTCATGACTTATAGAAATACAACAACAACAATAATAATTAAAATAATAATAAAAAAGTTGTGGTTACTTACAGGCCTTCCTTGGGGTCCCTGGGGTCCAGGGGGTCCTTGATCACCTTTTTCTCCCTTTAATATAAAATATATCATGAATAAAAGATATTTAAAACCGTTGTGCAACACTGTAACTTGAAAACATTATTAAACAGAAGACAAAGTAATATAATCTGCGGATAAATTTATTTTTTAAAACATGTATACTTTATTAAATCTGTAAAGACATAATTCACAATTTGTTAGCAGATATAAACCCTTTAAAAATACTAGCAAAATTGTTAACCTCTGCTGGTGGGAAATTAAGGACAGCTGGCTTCTCAAGCATTTCAAATCAGGTTAATAACTTTTAACAAAAAACAGTGGATGGGCAGAGTTTGAGAAAGTTAGATTCGCACAAGTAAACACAATGTAGCAATGAAAATATTGTATCAGTCAGGAAAAGTGGAAATTCCAAGGATGGCAGTCTAATAATGGGGAAACCACATCTCAGTAAAAAGTAATGCATTTAATCTTATTTCTGCAATCTCAACTCTCCAAAACTGCAGCACAATGAAATACTTTTTTATTTTACATGACAAAACGGCACTGTAAGTCTGTGGTTGTACAAGTCATTTTTTAAGCTTTTTCAGGGGTTTTCACTTTTCCCAGTGGTTTTGTGACCATAGATTTAGTTTATATGAATAAGGCATACCCCAGCAAGCACACACACACACACACACACACACACACACACACACACACACACACACACACACACACACACACACACACACACACACACACACGTATACACTTACTCTGAACAATGCATTTTAAACTTCCCCAACAATTTCACAGTTTTGTCAAATCAGATGCTTTGTTCAGTGAGTTTCATTCCTCGAGTTTACTGGTGGCTCATTATGAGCTGACTTCTTGTGGTGGAGCCATGCTAATATAGACTTTGTACTTGGTTTGTAGTATAGCAGTTATGCTAATCAAAGATGAAACTGCATTATATTGGAACATGATATGTCTAGTCACCCTCAATTTAATTATTCAACTATTCTATTTGCATATTACCCTGAAAAGCAATACTTTAAAACCTAGAAGTCAACATTTATTGAATTCTATTAAGCAAGGGCATGATCAGATGATTTGCTTTATAGCATTTGTCACAGGTTCACAAAATAGCTTGACACATATTGTTGCTCTACAGAACCCACACTGTAAAAGTAGCCGACTCCAAATCCAACTCCAGACAAGTGGCAAGTGGAGTACCTCAGGGTTCAGTCCTGGGACCGCTCTTGTTTGGCATCTACTTCGCAGAAGTACAGGCCAACACTAAGGGACTCTAACTAACAAAGTTCACAGATGACTGCAAACTGGGAGCCATTATTGAATCCCCAAATGACGTGGATATTCTACAAAAGGGGCTTACAGAAACAGATGCTTGGTGCCAGAGCCATGGGCTCAAGCTCAATGCCAAGAAATGTATAGTTATCCCCTTTGGGAAAAAACATGTACCTGTGAATTACCAGATAGGTGGCAGTACACTAAACACCAAAAATGTGATAAGAGACTTAGGGACAAAGGTGGACAGTGGTCTCACCTTCGATAACCACATCACTACAACAATCAGGAAATCCTTCTATGTGGCACACCTCATCACTAAGGGCTTTTCATCCAGAAAAAAGGAGGTCATTGTCCCACTGTACTCATCCCTCATTAGACCCATTATAGAATACAATGCTCCGTTTACTATGTACCTCACAAGACATCTGCAACAACTGGAAAGGCCACAGAAATACCTCACTAAAAGAATCACAGGCCAAGAGCAGATGCCCTATGCTGACCATCTAAAAAAACTCCAGCTGTACTCTGTCCCATATCGTCTACTCAGAGGCGATCTCTGCTTAACATACAAGGCCATGTCAAACCCAGAGCTGTTGGACAAGCTACACTTAAAGAAATCCCAATCCCTCAGTGCCACATGCTCCAGGGATCTAAACCTTTTCATCACTATGAACAAAACATGCTGGATGGATAGGTTCCTGACCCAGGAACTCCCCAGACTCTGGAACAGACTGCCCATACATGTCAAGCAGAGCGCCTCTTTGGCCCTCTTCAGAAGGAACCTTGACGTTTGGATGGGAGATAGGAAATTCACCCCGGGGATCATGTCAGTTGCCCTGCTAGACAAGGGTCCAGGGAAGTAAATATTGTGGGAAGAAATAGCCAGGGAATTGTTATGGCTAGGCTTGTATAGGCCCTAGGGCTGATAGCTTAGTACCAACCTATGAACCTATGAACCTACAGACATTGGTTTGACTACACTTTTAGTTTTAAAATAAAATTGCATCTCTTCTTTATTATACAGGTTACATCCTCTGGTACTTTATTACAATATTAAGCTAAAGCATGATTTTGTATACTTACATTGCTCTTCAGAACCTGCATTCCCCCTTTATTGCCAGTGCACACATGAGGTTTGACTCAGAACAAGCGAAAGGCTATAGAGGGGGAACATGGAGAGAATTGAAAGCACAAACCTACTGCAGTGCTCATAGGAGGAAGGAATGTTTTTGAGATATTGGTAGAGGAAGTCTTCCTGGAAGGTGATGTGTAGGAATGGGAAAGGGATAATAACAAGATACATGTCAACGATCACAAAGCTGCTTCCTGAAGACAGTTATCAGACCTTTGGCAATTTCCACTGATGATTTACAAAAATAAAATGCAGTACTGAGGTACCGGTATGAATGCATGGAAACTGTTTTGCTGGTGAAGTTTAAAGGAAGGGAGTCCACTGGCTTTTTACCTTATCATAAATATAATTATGTCATGGCAACAATGGAAATAAGGTGTACGTTTGAAATTTAGAGTGTGTTTGAGGAAGGATTAACTTGTCATCTGTAAAAAAAGGCTTTAGTTTGCTAAAAATCAGTTAAAATCTCAACAATTGTGGAATTGGAGTTGTGTATGTAATTCTGTTTCAGGGAAATTGAATGCATACCCATCTCTCATGGACTCCTTTCAGCCTCTGCAATCAATAAAGTGGGGATTTGAGGTTACACAAGTTACTGGTTATAAGGATGGCAATGCAGAAGGTGGAGAAGTTGCCCTCTGAAGAGAGTGTGGAACCCGGTAGACATGTTTTTCTCAGAAATTACTTGTAATGCAATGTATTTCTCTGAAAGAACATGGTTTTAGACTGTTCACTGTCTTTGTTTTGTTACTGATGAATATTATGTGTGTTTTATAGTTGACAGTTTATATGTTATTATCAACAGAATTAAAATAAATGTGATTTAATGTGGGAGAGGATAGGTGTCTATGGATGCTGCAGCTGTAGCATGACGTGGTGAAACAGGTAAATCTGAAGATTCTAGAAGGATATACTACTGTCTCTAAAAAGGGAAGAGGGGTGTACTGGGTTAAATCTAAGGCAGCCAGATAGGCATTCATTGGCAGCATAGAAGTGAGGCTGGTGAACCGTTTATCTGAGGAGGTAAGAAGATGTTATTTGGTTATATGATGGGTGGAAAAGAAATTAAGCAATGTTTTTCAGGTTCTGCAGTAAAAGAATAGATGACAGAAGAGGAAAGGAGCTGTTGGATATGCAGAATAACAAACAAATAAAATAAACAGAGTATCATTGACATAAGATAAGGAAAGTCTAGAGGCTGGAATGCTGACAAAGGTCTCTCTGAAGGACAGGTGGCAGAATAGAAAGAAGGCCAGGTGAAAAATGATGGAGAATGACTTATATGGAGGCAGAAGAGTAAGCACAGGTACACCCAAGGACATCTTGTCAATGTCCAGCATGGGAGGGCCATTCCTGGGGAAGGGATGGCTATGGAGGCAAGGTAGTGTTTCTTTCTTTATGCATGTATTTATTTGTCTTTCATTTGTTAACTGGTTAAGCAGACTGGTCCTTATTCACATTATTGCCATGACCCAGTTGCAAGAGCAATGCTAAGTACAATATATGTGGGTATAGTAATATACTGCTATGACTTTGGAGAGGGGGAAACAAAGAGTACCTAGAGAAAATCCATGCAGATGTGAGGAGAACATCCAAACTGTACACATATAGTGCTAAATGCCAATACTAAATCTTGAGACCCTGGCAGTGTGAGGCAGATGTCTTACAAATGACCCCCTGGAGAAAGGGAAAGGGATGCATTAGGATGGAGAGAGAGAAACGTGCTCTATCTCATGAGGGGTGAAGAGGCAGAGTGGAGGGGCTGGTATATGCAAATGGAGGGAGCAGGAACAGTTCTCCTACAGGAAACCTGCTTAAAGTTGACAGCTAGCAAGGGAACCCATAGAAAAAGAAATTGAGAGTCTCTAGATTTTAACAATGTGGACAAGAAATTGTGTGAATGGTTGGGGGGGGTGTACATTTCATTAAGTAGCTGCTTGATGCAGAGGGAGATGGTGGATGATGTGGGAACTGGTGCCATAGGACCAAACATGGAGAGATTAGAATTTTTGTGGGTCAAATAAGTATCGCCTGGGCTACTTGAAACTTTCTTCTGGAGTGTGCAGCAGTACAGAAAAAAAGGATGATGGATGGCCGTGACACAGGAACTTAATGATACCAATGGATGCTAAGAAAGACAATTTTTCAGTAAGGTAGATTATAATGAGTTGGAAGTAACGATTTTCAGTACTGCTTTCAACCTAGAAGGAGATAGATTTTTGGGGGATAGGTACAAGGAAAAGTGGGAAGATTCATTTACTGAGGAAGGGAACAATTGCACTGCAAGGTTAAAAAGGTTTCTAATATGGCAAGATATGTGGCGCTATATAATGTTATGGAAATCCAAATTTTTGGAATATTAAATTCCATAAAAGTGAAAAGTTAGCATGATCCCAATATCATGAATCAGAAAAAGCATAAAATAGTTGTGGAGGGGGGCTTCAGCTGTTCTCACTCATCCCAGCAAATGTAATATATGATCAATCAAGTGCTATTTTGTTAGCGAGGACCAATCCCATTTGATGTTGCAGTCAGGCTGAGGTGTATGGCTGTCCTTCATTTTGATGGCATTCAAGAAATACTAGTTTAATCAAGTGGGGAGATGGGTAGATTGAATATAAATTACTGAAAGGTATATTTTGTATCTTGTGCATGTCACGGTGGAAACTGTGTTGAGAAATATAGAAATGAAGGGTAAGGCATGGAGGTAGAATGAATAATGCTCAAAAAAGGATGACAGAATGTGTTGGAATTTGTCTGTTTCTAAGCAAGGGAGTGTGTGTGTGTGTGTCTGTGTGTGTGTGTTTGAGTGTGTTTTTGTGTGTGTATGTTCCTGTCTGACTGTCTGCCTCTCTCTGTTACTTTACTCTGTATCTATATATATATATATATATATATATATATATATATATATATATATATATATATGGGTCTACGGTCGACAGGCCATATGATCGACATCCATTAGGTCGACAGTTCATTTGAGTACACAAGCATGTTATGGGGGTCAGCCCACCCCCCTAACTATATATATCAACACAACATTGGGGAGGGGGGCAAATCTGCCTGTCGACCAAATGAACTGTCGAACAAATAAGTGTCGATCATATGGCCTGTCGACCATCTCAGGTAGACCCATATATATATATATATATATATATATATATATATATGGGACTAGTCTGTATGGTGAACTGGTTAAAGCTTAAATGATCATTGTGCTTTTATCGACTATTGGAGTAATCTAACAACTTCACTGTGTTGGAATGAGATCATGAAGCAGAGCAGATTAAGAAGTTTCTCCTTTTCTCACTGTTGTGCAGTGTTGGAATTAGTGCACACACACACACACACACACACACACACACACACACACACACACACACACACACACGCACACACACACACACACACACCTACATTTATATCTCTATTGGTCTCTATTGATCTATGTATGTATTTGTCTGTCTGTAAAATGAAAATGCTTTTTACTAATGAGTTATAAGCGTGTTGGTGTCCAACAGTACTTAGTAAGCTGTGTTAATATCTTGCCCTTATTTCATCTGGGCTTTGTCCTCACAACAGATGAGTGACTTGGAACTGGCTGTGTTGACTCTTGGGACCGGCGGTTGTGATAGCTGTTTTTGTTGACAGTAGGACCTATTCCATCCCAACCTCTTCTATTCTGTTGCCATTCTGCTTACTTTAGGAGCTCTGCATATGTGTCAGTATGCATGCGTGGTGCATCTGTGTGTACATGTGCATGTTTGGGTGCACACACATATATGCTGTTATGTTTCTCTGCTTGTGCACAGGAAGATGTTAGATACAGTTTGATTCCTTACAAACTTTGCAACCAGATGACTGAGGGATGCCATAGAATAGCAGAATGAGATGCTTGCATGCACCCACACACAGATGCTTGGGTCCTAGAAAAGGGACATTTACGCAAATAAGTCTATTATAATGCCCAGAATGGCAGCTGTCAAAAGATGAGAGAGATAAGAATAAATCACTAATTACTAGACTATTAATTAGGGTATCATACTTTTAAAGCTGGCTGCCATAAAGGATTGTGGTAGGGTTTGTGAAAAAAAAACAGGATGCCAGTTGGCAACTGATGACAGAAGTATGACATTTATGGTGAGACTGAAAAATGATAAAGAAGCAGGGATTGTTGTATCTGACATAAATAAAACATTTGGTTTGAAGGAATGGAGGCTTTAAGGAAGTTTACAAGGGAGATGGATTAGTGGAAGATTTCTGTAGGAAAGTAGGTTAGGGCTATATAAGAAACTCTTACTTGAGGTTTTCTGGAAAAGGGTGCTCTATATAGGTCAAGTAAGAAATGGGAATAAGATGGTAGCACTCATTTCTCACATCTGTTCTAGTCAGTGATGGAGATTTGGGTAAGGATGGGGAATAAGAGAAAGACCTCCTTCCATCTATCTGTAAATTACTGCGTTCTATTGGTACTAAAGGTGAGAAGGCATTAATGAACAATATGAGAAAAACTCATGGCATCTGAAAAATGGCATCTCTGTGCTGTAATCCAGCTAAGATGAGATAGTCTGCAATGAAGACTGTGGAAAAGAAAGTGTGGTAATGGTGATACAATACGTGAACAAAGCAAACTATCCATTTGGTGGCATATATGGTCCACTGAAAACAATGACCTTATGTAAGGAGTTACAGAATACATTTGGTGTAGAAGGAAGGTGTTATCATTAGTCCAGAGAAGGGGGTGGTATTTACCAGGTGTAATTTATGCAGAGACATTTACCATTAAAGGTAGATTTCAAGTGGATAAAAACTTCAGAAAGTCCATGAGTAGTTTACTTGGTGCAACAGAAATGTTGAGATAGACAGCAGCACACTGTGTGGGGCAGGGGTGATGTAACGGACTATGTACTGGCATATAATACAATGCAAAACATAAGACAGCAAAGGGCTGCTGTGTTATAAGAGCAAAGGATGGTAAGGGATATGAGACTGGGAGGGGGAGGACAGGGAATAAGATACTGGAGGTTGGCCAGGCTAATACTTGCATAACTAGGCTGAAAATAAGGAAGGTGGCAAAGCATATTAAAAAGGTGGTGCATGACATTTACAGCAGTTGTAGTCACTGAAATTGGAGTCATTCATGCAATTTAATGAAATCCCATTTACATCAAACAGACACTACTTTCAGCAGGACTGCAGTAGTGTGGGGGTAAGAAAGTCTCCCCCTTTTCTCCACATTTGTGTAGTCCTATACTTAGTAAACATAGGCATGCAAGGGTTTGTGGGGGTGCTCTAAAAAAACTGCTTCTCTTGTTCTATTTTAAATTCAGTGTTAAAGTGGAACTTATCACATGTCACCTCTTTTTATTGATTTGCTTTTCATGGTTTAAAGTGTTCAAGGACTTACTATGAATTCATTAAGGCATTTGTGAGATATGAGGGGTTTTGAAGAAGATATGAAGGACTAAAAAGTGATTGAGAGAAAGGAAGTAAGTAATTAATTTAAGAAGAAAGCTGGATAGTTACAATTTAGGACAGATGTGAAAGTAGGAAAAGAGGAGATAATTTTAGGGGGTCTGCGTATGCACAGGAAATATCATGGCATGACAAACAGAATGATTGTATTATTTAAAAAAATGCAGTTAGAGGGGTTGAGGGACATGCAGGTAAGGAAGAGATAAGAAGGATGTGTGCGTGGGTGAGTAAGATTCCTCTGAGATACGGTGCTGCTTCTATAATATGCATGGGTAACATACACAGGCATTGTAAAGAAAAGTATATTTTATGTGGGTGTTACAGACCTGCCAAATAGGTAAGATGGCTGAGCAGAAAATGAAATTAGTAGTAAGACAAGCTGGTTGTAAGATGAGAAGGAGAATAATGACCTTGTGATCAGCCTATGGTCAGCATTCTTACTGGTAGTACACTATTCCCATGATGCTGTGCAAAGCAGGTAGCAAGGAGGAAAAAGTCAGGAGCTGTACAAGAGAAATGACGATCAGTGCTCTGGAGGTCAAATGTCATATTGTATGAAGGCAGGTATAGGGTGTTAAGGCACAGCTGAATGGAGCTTTTATTGTATCTTAGATTGAATGTATAAGTAGCAGAATATGGGCGGTAAAATGCTTCATGTGTATGAAAATTGTGGCAGTAGCTTTAAAAGAGGAGGGTTATGATGCATTTAAATCAGAGTACATGTTTAGAGATGGCCGGTGGGAGAGTATAGTGGAAAAGTTTAAAATTAGACGTTATTATGACTATAATATATTGTTAACAATGATTGGTGCACTTAGATGGGCCTATATATCAGTACAAATCATGTTTAAGATATGATGCATATAATATAAAAAATAAGCATCCTCTCTTTAACCTTACAAGGTTAAATGCATGTTGACACACACTGATATATATGTGTGTTGCAGCAATTTAAACATTTCATTTGAGGACTGCCTAAGGTAGCGAATTGAGGGAGTGCAATTTTCCGTGGCATTGTGAAGGCATTTCAGAGAATTTACATGCATGTTTATGCATTTAATCAGCAGTGGTTTGACATAATTCTTCCAGACATTCTCACATGTACCTTTTGACATAATTCTTCCAGACATTCTCACATGTACCTTTTGAAGTAATTCTTCCAGACATTCTCACATGTACCTTTTGACATAATTCTTCCAGACATTCTCACATGTACCTTTTGACATAATTCTTCCAGACATTCTCACATGTACCTTTTGACATAATTCTTCCAGACATTCTCACATGTACCAGTCTTAATGTTTTCTTTGGCACCTGAAAGCCAGTTGGTTCAGCACCACATCTCACAACACAAAATCATAAAGCAAAGCATCATTTGATGCAAATTCTTTAATGGACTGCAAACAAAGTCAAGAAACCCCTTGTACAGAGAAACTAAACTGGTTTCTATGTGAGTAATATCTTCATCAGTAACATTTATCCAGTTCCATAACACATAAACTTTATACAAAAGAGTAGGCATCATAAAATAAAATAAAAGTTTATATTGGCCAACATACAATACTGTGATTCTAAATGATAATTCTAATACGTTATTATATAACTAACAGTATAAAATATTATAAAAAAGTCAAAAATAGAAAAGTATGGTAAATAGTTTATCAAAAACAGAAGCAAAGAAAAATTCTAACAATGTGCACATGTTCTGTTGCAAACAGGTCTATTGAAATCTAATGGGCAAACTACATATTACTTAAAACCTGTCAAGTTTGTTTGTGCCTTTCGGCTTTTCCCGGTTAGGGGTCATCACAGTGGAACTCCGGTCTGCTAATGATTGGCAGTTGATTTTTACGTACCGGCTTGCCAGGCCTGACGCACAACCTTCACTGAAGGTACGCCCATTCACGCATGTCTCCAAGCAGAAGACGCTCTAGCTGAGAATCGAACCGGACAGCGTCTTACTGTGAGGCGACAACGCTACCGCAGTACCACCACCACGGGTAAAATCTGTCAAGTAATTGGTCGATATTTATGATAGCTAAATTATTTCTTTGCGAAATGAGGTCAACAAGCTAGTTGAACATGGGGATCAATATAGTGTAACTCATATTTTGCCACCAAATTGCAAGGAAATAGAGGCAATATGGTTTCTCTTGATAAAGATCTTTAACGTGAGAAAATACAAAAAAAATTAATTGAGACATAATGGAGCACAAATAAAATAGGCAATTTAATTGGAGATGTTATAAATCCAAAATGGTTTATTATTCAGATGAAAACAGTGTTTCCAAGAAAAGACCAATCATGAACCCTGTTTCAGTGAATGTGCTTCCGATTCTACATGTTTCAGATTCTTCTGATAATATCAATTTTACAGACAAGACTTCCTCAGCTAATGATACTTATAGTGAAAATTATTCTACACTAGACACAATCACCCTGTAGTGAAAATTATTCTACACTAGACGCAATCACCCAAAGGCAAACTTCCTTTTTATAAACACTCTAATTTGGGGGGAGGGAAAAAACATGGGCTCAAAGAACAGACATTCCTTATTTTTCAATAAATGACGGTGGAACAGAAACAATAGACTCTAATGATTTATTGCACAATATTTCTAGCTATTCACTAAATATTGCTGAGACAGGTTTAAAAATAAAGTTTAAAATTTTTCACATACCAGTGTCAGAATTTCATTATGTAAAAGACATGGTGGTGGTGCTGCGGTAGCGTTGTCGCCTCACAGTTAGATGTTGCCCATTCGATTCTCAGTTAGAGCGTCTTCTGTGTAGCGACATGCGTGAATGGGCGTTCCTTCTTTGAAGGTTGTGCATTAGGCCCGGCAAGCCAGTACGTAAAAGTCTACTGCCAATCATTAACGGACCGGAGTTCCGCTGTGGCGACCCCTAACCAGGAAAAGCCGAAAGACACAAAAAAAAGACATTAAGATGATTTGTGGAAAACTTAATTTACAAGGACTTGTTTTCATCTAAACCCATGTCATCTTAAAGTAATGTTTTTTTTTTGCTTGTTTTAATAAATCTAATTTTCATCTCCCTTATCAAAAATGATTCTATTTTTAAAAGCATATTTATTTTTAAGATCTGTACAAACTGTTTTATACAGAAAAGGAAGGGATAGCCTTTCAGCTGATAAAAGAGCACATTTAAGATCCTTGCTAAACAATAACAGTTGGGTCAGTTCACATGCTGACAAAGGTGGGTAGTGTTGTTTTGTTGCAGCTGGACACTTACCATGAAAGAGCCTTTAACCAGATGGTTAATGTTACCAAAGGATGATTTATGATAATATTTCTAATTAAAAAAAGACATACATGTCTTTTTACAGTCTGTTCTAGAGGAAGGCATAATCACTAATAAAATGAAAAAAGTTACCTTGAGTGTAGGGAATTTAGACAATCACCTGGTAGAATTATTATATCAAGTGGTGAATCCCTCACTGAACTTTTCTCAGCACTTTTAAATTTTATTTTAATCCAGTGTTTCTTAAGGTTTGATCTAGGTTACAAAATAGCAGAGATTTTCTCCAGTTGATTTAAGATGTACAATTGGAAAATGAATGGCATATTTGCACTTTAGATGTAAAGTCTCTATGTGCCTGCATTCCCCATGGAGGGTCTCAGTGATTTGGAATATTGGTTAAATACATAACAAATACACAGTGCTGGATTTAATACATTTTTACTCATCATTGCAGAACACGTTTTAACAAAAATGTTTTCTACTATAACCATACATGTTACTGACAGGTAATGGGGCGGCAATAATGGCATCCTTGCCCCCATATAGGCATACCTCTTCATGGGATACATACAAGAACACTTAAGATATGATGAAACGCACAACTTGTATCTTAATGCAATGGACACGTGGAAAAGGTTCCTTTATTACTGTTGGTTGTCTGGAAGTCTAATATTATACAGTTAAAGGAATTTATTATATATATGAGTGAAAATAAGAGGGCTATTCAGTTAGCACTGACTTTCCACAAAAATAAACTGCTTTTCAAGATGTTTCAGTGTTAAAAATATTAACAGAACATTAAGCCCTGAACTGCATAGAAAGTGCTTTAGCAAACATTCCCTGCTTTCATCAACCAGATGTCATCCAGAGCACATGGTACAGTGCATTCCAAAATCACAATTCAACAGACTGAAAAGACTTTCCTCTGAACCATGAGATTACAATGATACTTCTGATGATTTCTGCTCGAAGTTTATTTTTAGGGGGTACAACTTGTTAGTGATTAATCAAGTTAAGTATGCAGCTAATCAGATGGATATAACTTCCTTGATTATATGTAAGAAAGATAGGGGTGGTTTCATTAACAATAAACAACACAAATTTTCCCTGATGTCTACGTATGGTTCCAACATTAATCTGATAAAAGGAATATTGAACAAACATTGGTACATTTAAAAAAGATCTTTTTTCTACTGGCAAGTTATCAGATACCTCTAACATGAAATTCAGACAAGCTGGAACAATTTTAAAGTTTATAGCAGTATATATAATAGGCCTCAACACTCATAAGTTCATAGGTTCATAGGTAGGTATTAGGCTATTGGCCCTAGGGCCTATATAAGCCTAGCCAAATGGTACCCTGGCTTTTGCCACCCAAGAAAATTATTTTCCTGTGCCTCTGTCAAGCAGAGCCACAGAAGTGACTCCCGGGGTGAACTTCCTATCTCCCATCCAATCATCAAGATTTTTCTTGAAGAGTGCTAATTTGGAGCTTTATTTGATATAGATAGGTTGTTTGTTCCAGAGTATGGGAAGTCTCTGGGACAGGAATCTATCCCTCCAGCATGTTCTGTTTATTGTGGTGACAAGGTTTAGGTCCCTAGAGCATGTCGCTCAGAGGGATTGGGATTTCTTTAAGTGGAGTATGTCCAACAGCTCTGAGTTTGACATAGCTTTGTTTGTTAGGCAGAGATCGCCTCTGAGTAGACGATATGTGACAGAGTAAAGCTGGAGTTTTTTGAGACAGTCTGAGTAGGGCATCTGTTTGAGGCTGGTAATCCTCTTTGTGAGGTATTTCTGTGGCCTTTCCAGTTGTTGTAGATGTCTTGTGAGGTACATACCAAAAGGGGCATCTATAATGGGTTTAATGAGTGATGAGTAGAGGGGAACAATGACCTCTTTTTTCCTGGATGAGAAACCTTTTGTGATGAGGTGTGCCATGTAGAAGGATTTCCTGACTGCTGTGGCGATGTGATTATCAAAGGAGAGACTACTGTCCACCTGTGTCCCAAGGTCTCATCACACTTTCGGTGTTAAGTAGACTACCGCCAATGTGGTAGTTCATGGGTACAGAGTTTTTACCAAAAGGGATAAAATGCACTTTTTGGCATTGAGCTTGAGGCCATGGCTTTGACACCAGGCAGCTGTCTCAGTGAGGCCATTTTGTAGGATGTCCACATTATTAAGAGTTTTGATTATGGCTCCTAGTTTGCAGTCATCTGTGAACTTTGTTTGCCAAAGACCTTCTGTGTTAGCCTGCACTTCAGAGAAGTAGATACCAAACTGGAGAGGACCTAGGACTGAACCCTGTGGTACTCCACTTGTCACTGGTTTGAAGTTGGATTTAGAGTCTGCTACTCTCACTGTGTGGGTTCTGTCAATGAGCCAGTTTGCAACCCATCTTGTGACATAGGGATTTATACCTAGTTTAGTGAGTAATTCCAGAGTGGGGGATGGTGTCGAAAGCCTTGGCGAGATCTATATAGGCTGTATGAACCACCTTACCCTCATCTACAGCTTTGGTGACTGCTTCAAAGAAGTCTATCAGGTTTAGGAGACATGATCTGCCTTTTACAAACCCAAACTGGGTAGGATCCGGAGTTTGGAGATTACCAATGTCTTTGTTTATAAGTTCCATGATGATACGTTCCATAGGCTTGCAGACCAGGCTCATTAGGCTAATGGGGCAGTAGTTCCCGGGGTCTGTGGTGGCTCCCCCTTGGTGGAGTGGGATAACCATTGTTGTGCACCATTCAGTGGGCACAAAGCCTGAGGTGAGGCTATGGTTGAACATGGTACTTAGGTGGGGTGCCAGTTAATTCTGTAGTTTATGTAGAACACAGCCTGGGATGTTGTCAGGTCCCATGGATGCTGTGTTCTTGGCTTTGGAAAGTGTGTTTTTTACCTTTGCAGCCGTGATTATAGGAACTTTGAATTCTTCCTGTATAAATATGGGCCCTTTAGGGGATGAGAGAGGGGTAAAGTTACCACTGAACCTATCTGCCAGGATGTTGGCAATATCAGTTGGTTCTGTGTCATTGCACTGTAACTCAGAGCACTTCTGAGTGTTGCCATTGTGATTCTTGACATAGCTATAGAATGTTTTGTGGGTGTGTTTAGAATTAGTGGCAATTTTGTTTTTGTAACTAGCTTTGGAGGATTTTATGAGGGATCTCAGCTTCTTACTGAGGCTAACCACGGAGTTCCTCAAATCATGGGATTTTACTCTTTTTGCAACAGTTTCTTTCTTCTGTTGTAGAGGTTGTTTATGGCAGGGGACCACCAGATTGGCTTCCTTTTTTTGGAGGATAGCATCTTGGTTCTGTTAGGGATTGCACGATCCATGCACTCGTGTAAGTGCTTATAAAGTGCAATTGTATAGGATTCAGCAGTCGCACCTCTATTGTCCGTCAGCATGTGCCAGAGAAGCAACAACACTATGTTACTCAACAGTTTTCACTTTACTTTTCCAAAGAAAAATATAAGTATTCAGTGAATCCTAAGTCATCCATCTAAGACAGAAGATGACAGCACAGAGAATTCAGGAAAATTTCAACAGCATATGCTCATAGTTATAGAATGTGCATATTGGCCTTTGTAAGATAGCGGACAGATGACAAAACTATATGATATGTTAAAGATGGCTGAAACTGAAGGGGAATTCATGTGAGTCAGCAGTCCTGATTGTCCCAGAGAGTTAGATAGCTATTGAGCATATGTAATGCATAATAAGGGGTTCCTATTGGAATGTCGAATATTCAATTGTTCGACTCACTAAAGGTCGACCTTTAATGATCGAATGATTAAATATCTGAATGTTTGTAAAAAATGATTGAAAAAAAAAAAGAAAAAGCAAAGGATGTAGGCAGGGGGGCAAACCCATTTGTACCCCCACACCCCCTGTTACTTAAATATATCAACTCCGAGATCACACTACAGCATAGGAAAGGGAAACCTTCCCTTTCCTGTGCTTAACTCTGTTAAAGTGTGATCTCTGAGTTGGTATATTTAAGTAGGGGGGTATGGGAGTGCAAGGGGGGCTTGCTTTAATTACATTTTCGAAGTTTTAGTACAATCATATGTTGTTGACCATATGGTATTTGAAGTACTGAAACTTCGATAATGTAATATGTAACCCATAATAAGTTATGATATAGTAATACTTTACTCTCCATTTGTGTGTCAGTAAGATGTATCAAACCCAACACTTTAAGAAACTTTGTGTTTCTGCTCTACTGGTAGTGATGTAAGATTCCGCTCCAAGCAGCTATGTCTTGATGTACATCTCTCTCTCTCCCTGTTTTAGAGCTGTGTTCTAATTATTCTACTTTAACATTGCGTCAAACTTTATGTTTTTCTGCTGTAAATCCTCTCTTACTAATTACGATATATGTTCAATGTCTTATTTGAAAATAGAGATGATAATGTAAGTCCGTGCCTACTTCAAATTATTTGTACCCACTTGAAACCTATTGCAGGAGGCTAAAAACATTCTTTGTGTCTTGTAAAATTTTAATGATGAATCATGTTCGCATGTATAAAGTTGTCTTTAGCTTTACAGTATATGAAAAAAGATATCCCATGCTGAGCTATTTCAAGTATGATAGTTCATTTCAGTACATTGTAGGTGGAATGGAAAATCTACATTATAAAAAACAGGCTAATATTTACAAACATAGCCTCCTGTATTTTTCTGTATTATTTCCTAAGTACTCCCAAATGACTGGAAGTGGGAAAACAGCTATTTGGCAGTAGTTGTAATTGATGTGCTCTACATGACAATAAAATCTCATCATATTGTAATTACTACAGCAAAACACAAAGGAGCTTGAATAAGTAATCATTCACGCCATGAATGTTGATACATCCAGAGTTTTATGATATATCTTGGGATGTTAACAGTGAAATTAAATATTTGTTTTGCTGCAGGACGCAAAGGATGCTATAGAAGATTTGTTTCTATATTTTACTATAGTTTAAAGTAATCTATCATTTGGTTTACTCAGAAAATGTAATTTTAATGAGGAAGATGTCTTACTGTACCATTTCATTCCATGCAGTTAATGTATGTAGGGTTCTCACCTTGAGTCATGAATGTATATGTTTGTTTTCGTACATGAGCCATGTGCATCATGTTTTGACACCGCACACAAAATGTGCTACTATAGCATCACTGCTGCACAGAAACTCATGAAAGGGTCGAACTATATTACTAGTATCATGTTTCACCACAGTCAGGAAATACTTCTATATGGCCCAGTTAATTTCCAAGGGAATTTCTTCAAGATCCAAATAAGTCATTCTACCACTGTACTCTTCCCTTATCAGATCCATTATTGAACACAATGCCTTCTTTGACATGTATAAATCAAAACACATTGCCCAACTAGAAAGGCACCAATGTATCTTACCAAGAAAGTTAAGTGCCTTAAACCCTTCAACTACCCTGATAGATTAACAGGACTGCCCTTATACTCAGTAGCCTACAGGTTTCTTCAAGGTGCCCCATGTATTGCTTTTTGAGCCAAGAAAGACCCAATCCTTCTTGACCTCCTATTTCTTCATGAAACCATTAACTCTACAAGCACCTGTACTAAGGATTTAAATCTACACCAACAAATAAACAAAACTCACTGGAGAGATAGACTCCTAACTCAATGCATTCCTAGCTTAGGGAATAATTTACAATTACAGGTCAAAGCACTTCTTTGCCTCCCTTTAATGCTAGTCTTGATAACTGGATTGGGAGACACAAATTTACACCAGGGTTATCATGTATTGCACTGCTTGATTTGGGAGGTGATCATGTCTGCTTAAAGGTGTATATAGCTAGGCATCTTATGGTTCTTGCGATCGCTTGCCTAATATTTTCATGTGTTCCTATATTTCCATACACTGCCAGTATATTGCACACATAACATTCAGTACATAATATGCATGGTATAATACACACTATGTTCAAAGTATAGCAAACATATGACTTAAATAAAAATAAATATTTAAGCCCAATTTCATGATTATTTTTTTTTTATTTTTATTTTTTATTTACATTTGAATTCAAACTATTTTAAGGAGAAGATTAAAAGGAGAAAAGCTCCAAACACAATTATACAGTAATAAAAAAAATAATAAGTTCAAAGTAGTAAAAATAAGTACATATTAGTACATAATACAAATATAGCACAGACAGTATATGACAGAATAACTTGTCTCAAATTATAAAAAAATAAAAAAAGGGTGTAAACAAGATACAGAAGTTACAGAGATACACAGACAAGAATTACAGATTAGGTACAGTCATCATGAGGTGATATAAAGGAATAGGAAAATTAAATAGAATAAAAAATAAAATTAGTATTTTAAGTTATAACACAGGCAATAGTTATATAAATACCATAAGTATTATTATACAAATGTGATATATAGAGATATGAGAATATGATACAGTATAAGCAGAGTAGAATATGAGTTGAAGTGAAAGCAGAGAGGAAGCAACATTCAGGGTTACCAAGCAGAAGACAAAGGACAAAGCCAGTAACAACTGAGAAATTGTTTTATTTTTAGTTTAGGTAGCCTAGTGGAGGTCAGTGATTAGTTCAAGAGTTCAGAGGGAGAAGTGTTTGAGTTCAGAAAGAAGGTCCAAAGTTTTGAAACCATCTGTGTGTGATTGTTGGGATAGTGATATCTATTGGAGGAGCGCGTGGGTGAGGTGGGTTGATAAGGGGTAGGGTAGGGAGTATGTATAGGGGTATAGGTGGGGGTGGGTAATACAAGTGAGTAGTGAGAATTATGGATGTGGTAATAGTATCTGGTTACTCTAGCCATCATAGTTGTTGTTTTAGGTTGTTGTTTGATGCTGTTTTGAAAGGAGATCCTGTGGCAAATCCAGCAATGGAAAGTGATAGGCAGTATAAGTTTTGTTTTTGTTGTTTTTTGAGAGATTATAGAGTAGGTGGTATAGAGTATAGAGTAAGGTAGTGATTAAATGAGTTCTAGCTAGCAGTTGAAGGGTTGAAGGAGTAAGGAAGGGTTGATTAAAGGGATCCCATATTATTTTATGTTTTTATTTGTGTGTTTGAATGTGTGTTGAAGTTTAGATTATTTTCTATATAGTTATTCCAAAGTTTGGTGGTGGTGTGTGGAGATATGAGAGTCCATTGTTTTTTGTTAAGTAGAGTAAAGTGAAGAGGAGAAGACCTACCAGTAGGGTAAAAGTAAAAGCTTTTTTTTTTTTTAATAGAAGGAAGGCAACGGTTTAAAATTGTTCCACCATTGTATTAAATGCATTTTGTGTAAGGGAATAGCTCGTCATAGTGGGCTAGCTGAGCAAATAATAGTGAGTCCATCTGCATATTGGATGGTAGTAGCATGTGGGATTTGCTAGTGGAGTCATAATGAAAAAAAAAAAATAATAACAATGCTAAAATGCCCTGGGGGACACCAAGGGAAATAGGGAGGTGAGAAGATAGGTTATGTTGGATTTTTTTTCCTATTGATGAGGTGAATAATGTACATTTGTATGAATGTAACACAAACAATTTAAACTAATTCTCTGGGGTTCTTAATAGAAGAAAATCTGTCTGGCATATTTCAATTACTTACTGCTTCACATTCTTTACAGTAGTGACCCAGTATAAATTATAATGGTGTATTAAAGATGATCAAATAATTTCCTCATATTTTTGACAGTGAATAAAAAGTGTTGCACTTCTGAAGTTGATTTTTCACAGTGCATAAAATAGATAATTTTTGGGAGTCATACTATTTTTCCCTGGCCAGTTACAAGACACTCAGAATATCAGACCTAAAAGGTTGCTACCATCTTGCTGACTATATTAAAAGTAAAAAGAAACATCTGTGGTATCTCTCAAAGTCTCAGAAAACCCAGTGTGCAACCTATACTGGGTCAAAAACAAACCAAGCAGAATCTTTGCAGTGTAGAGGGTGAGAATTTCACTCCTTGAAATATGTTATGCACCTTTAAAATATGCACTACAAAATAATAAAATAAAGTAGTAGGTAGTCCACAGCTGAGTTAAGAATGGAATATCATTTGTGTGTTTCAATAAAGGATGTTTCAATAAAGGATATCCCATTCTTAACTCAATTGTGGACTACCTACTATTTTATTTTATTATTCTGTAGTACATATTTTAAAACTAATATTTTAAAGTTTGACTTTTATTAGTGAGCTAGGTGCATAATGTAATGAACTTCACACCCTTGGTTTGGCTATATTAAAAGAGAACAAGAAATTGAGTGTTTCCTCACTTTCTCCCTTTTCACTAAGTTTGTGTAACATTGGTATGAGTGTGCATATATATATATATATGTGTGTGTGTGTGTGTGTGTGTGTGTGTGTGTGTATAAAAAAAAAAAAAATATATATATATATATATATATATATATATATATAGATACACACACACACACACACACACACACACACACACACACACACACACACAAATATATTTATATTTGTTTATTTATATTTTGTGGATATGGAAGCTTGCTCCACAGTAGGGGTGCAGGGAGTCTTAATGACAGCAATAAAAAATGTTTGTGCTTTACAGCCTTGGAAATGTCATTGTTTTCACTAGTGAACTGACAAGGTTGAGATATCTTGAGTTGGTTAAATGAGATGCAATTTTTCATAATGGAGTCTAATTTTTACAAGTGTATTGCTGCTTAACAATTTGTGTCTTAATTTCTTACCATTATCATTAATAAAATGATATATGAATGTGTTTTCAGTGTATAGCTGAATTCTATGAATTCTTCAACACAATCTTAACAATATAGATTGATTACCTTTAGTCCTACTATACCAGCTTCACCCTCTTTTCCTTGGAAGCCTTGATAAGCCTGGAAAGAAAATATATTAGTCAGATTCGATTAATATTACATCAACACATAAAACGTAAACAGATTTACAAGCCAAATCTTTCTTTTAATTACTTTTATTTCTGGCTACTAACCTCTATGCCAGAATCACCATCTCTTCCTGGAAGACCTGGATCTCCTACAATTCCCTGTTACAAACAAAAATTCAAAATGTGAGAGCATGTACTCAGAATATTAAAACTTGTTAAATCACCCATGTGGCTTCCAATACCTTTATTCCTGCTCCCCCTTTCTTTCCTTGAGGTCCTGGAATACCCTGTATGGAAAAACGAAACACAGAGAAACAGACTTTCAAAATTCCAGATAACAAGGAAGACACTCATAGCATGCCATTGGTCCAATTATATTATAGTTACAATCTATTAATAGTCTTCATGTGTTCTTTCACAAGCTAAGAATGAAAATTATTAAAGAAAACCAGCATGAAGCTGGTCAGCCACACAGCTTCACAACTTACACATATTTTTGCATGATCAAGTCATTTGACCATTGTTTGTTTATGGCTCCTATTTAAACATATTGGTGGAAAAATAATCCCATGGAAAGACAGATTATTTAGCAATGTTTCTCAGGTTAAATTTGTCAAGCCACATAGTAGAATTCAGAAGATTTGCATACTTGGTTGAATCAATTATTGCATATATTCATTTTTGTATCTTTTGAGGGTCATGATATCATTTTACTAATCAAAATATGGAGCCTCTTTCTCTGGAAAGTGAATACAGTCTTAAATTCTTCTAGCTATGATGGCCTGCTGTCTTTAT
This sequence comes from Protopterus annectens, assembly GCF_019279795.1. Classification (NCBI taxonomy): domain Eukaryota; kingdom Metazoa; phylum Chordata; order Ceratodontiformes; family Protopteridae; genus Protopterus; species Protopterus annectens. The sequence goes on along the minus strand of NC_056729.1, from coordinate 1,990,134,224 downwards.
ACTTCCAGTCTCAAAAAGGGAGAAGAAACCGAGTAGACAAAGTCATTCTCTAAGAACCTTTTTGGTGGTAGAAATTATGCTTTTTTGGGGAGTTTCCATGGCAGTTGGCCACCTGCTGTCCTTAAGTGTCTCTTCACAGTCTGCGGTTTTCCAGTATTTTGAAATACAGATTTACCACTAGCCTGGGGTTGCCTGTCAGCTGTCACTGTCCCAGGAAGCAAAATAAGGGGGATTGGGGTATCCCACCACTGTATCATCCACCCTAGAGTATGGATTTTTCTGGTTTTCCTTACATCCACAAAATAAGGAGAACATGCAACGTCACAACATGTACATGTGCATGCACATGATATCTCAGTATGCCTCCCCCACCCCCTTATTGTGTAAAGGTGCCTCTCTCACTCTCTTTTCACCACCAAAGAGCACTACAACTGTAGACATCTTCTGCTTCCCCCAATGAGATACCACAGCTGGCTGACAGCTGCTTACGCTTATTTGTATATCTGAAAATATGTAAATATGTTGTTGTTGTTATATATTTTCTTCCTATTAGTTATAAGATCAATTCATTGTCTCATATTGCTTGCCTTTCATGTGTCTGTTAGCATTAGAAAAAGAATACAGAGAGAAGAGAGAGAGACATAAATCCATTGGCTCCCTGTTTCTAACTAATCATAGGTTGCCAGCAGCACAGGCAGATGCTTGCATCTGTGCTAACAAGATGTCTTAGAAATGATGCTTTCTATGGGAAGAATAAAAATGTTTTTCATATTGTTTGGTACTTAAAATGTGGAAGGTGTTCCCCAGTGATAACCTTTGTAGCAGGGCTTCAATATTCTAGGTTCACCACCAGTTTGACCCTGCTAAGTAGTGGATCCTAAACTAAAGCCTGTCGTCATTAAACATAACCAAAGTGAGATGAATGCATGTGTTACTGCAAATCGGACATCAAAGGAAAACATTTTGCTATACCAGATGTAAAGCATAAATGCTTAATCTGATGTTCAAACTAGGCAAGCAAATTGTGGTGATATGGGACAAATGACCCCACACAAATATATATTGGCAATGATTTGTTTTTATTGCTAATTGTTCTTCATTTCTGCTAATATGAATGTGAATAAGTAGCTTTTTGTTCCTTATACTTCCTTACACTCCCTTCTTCACTTAGTTCCTTAATGCTATCTAATTCTCTTCCCTGACTTTCTCTCTCTAAATATACCATAAGCCTGTTTTTTCCCTCACATCATATCAAAGTTTCTATTTGTATTAGAGTAACTTACCTTTACTTTCTCTACAAACTTCTGAAGTTTCTCTAAATATTAAATGATCGTCATACACCTTGTATCAATTTTTAACCAATGTTTTTATATGATGTATAATTTATTATACGTATTTAAACTGCAAATGTTTTTATTTTATTTTTGAAGATTGTAAAATTTACTGTTCTTAAAATGTGTTGTAATAATGTAGAGCTGTTCTCCCAGAGCCTCTGCTGAAAATTGGCTTCTACTCAGTGAGACCTTCCTGTTAATAAACTGTCAGCAAATAAATAAATAAACAATATTACTTTTAATACAGATAAATATAAACAAACATACTTAGACACAAATACACTCAATAAAGTTAATAAACATATAAAAATGTCTCACCAACACACCCCCCCCCACACACACACAGAAATGCATTATATACAAAGATAACAGTTTTACAGAAAACAGAGTCATTTCCATGATATTTATTAATTAAACTCACATTGAAATGTGGAGGACAACCCCCAGAAAAATAAAAAAAATAACCAAGGCATAGCATGTAGCACAGGTGAAACTTGCAAACTTTACAGCTGATGCCATCCATTCTTTTCTCCTTTTAAACTGTAGCAAACTGTTTGCTACATTTGTAGAAAATAGCTACTATGGTTTATTCTGCACACAGAGTGCTATAGCGCATCATATATACTGATCCATATTTAGTAAGCATCTTATATAATGTGTGCCAAATAACCCATGACTTAAAGAATGCTGTATTTCTAGGAAACAGTCATTCAAATATAGACAGCATATGGGGAATTGGGTGGCACAGTGGTGCAGCAGTTAATGTTGTTGCCTCACAGCAAGAGGTTCTCTGGTTCAATTCTCAGCTGGGGTGCCGCCTGTGTGCCCTTCCTGTGTTCATTGGGTTTCATATAGGTGCTCCAGTTTCCTCCCACATTCCAAAGACATGTGTGTGGAGTATTTCTCCCTAGGCCTCTGCTGAAAATAGACTCTGGCCTAGTTGGACTTTCCTGGTCAAAAAATGTTAAATAAATAAATATGCCACAGGTATGTCACAAATTCTAGTCATTTAAAATTCAAATGCAAATAACACATTCAGTAGGAAATGCAACAGTTATAGATATTAAAAATTAAACTACAAATAACCCATGTAGTTGGGAATGTTGCTATTTTACTCATGCCTTAGAGCATGCTGTTGCTTTTGTAGATTTCTAGATGACAAAAAAGAATGACTGCTGTTTCCTAAGTAAAAACTCATGAGAATAAAACAAATAATGACACACTTCTGTTTGGTAGTCTTTAAAGGAAGTAATTTAGTTTTAGATTAATAGGTACACATTATGCGTACTTCTGTGAATAAAACAGCAGGAAGTTTATTAATATAACTAAAGAATATTTGTAAATCATCACCAATTCATTAAACCTCTCTTAAAACTGAAATTTAAATAATGTGCAAGTGCAACATACAGAATGTGCAAGCTCAATACGCAGAATGTGCAAGTGCAACATACAAAATGTGCGAGTGCAACACACAGAATGTGCAAGTTTAACATATGGAAAGTGCAAGTGCAACATACAGAAAGTGCAAATGCAACACACAGAATGTGCAAGTTTAACATATGGAAAGTGCAAGTGCAACATACAGAAAGTGCAAATGCAACACACAGAATTCCTTCTAAGTATAAGCAAGGAATGATGCCCAGTGGGGTGTGGGTTACTGTGTAAATATTGTACACCTAGAGGTGTTCTGAAGCCCAGTGTTGTAGCAAATATAAAATAATTGCTCAATCAGTCTCTCTCTCACTTTCATGTGCACATGTAATCCCACACTCAGACATAAAAACGTCTTTTTTTTAAATTTAAATAAAATAATGTCACCCCTTAGGTTTGTTACAGTTCGAACTCCATGGCAACTTAATATGATACCTTGAAGCAGTGGGCAACACCTGTACATTAACACCCTGCTGGAGCAGTTCGTTCTACAGAATGGCAATGTACAGGTCACCCATTCTCTAAGGGTATGTAATAAATGTTGACTGTGAAAATCTTGCTTTTGCACTAGACACATGACTGAAAATAATGATGTTTAATTAATAAATCTTAGATTAGAGATGGACAAATTATATGCTACCTGTTTTCTGTTTTGGAGTTGTAGCAGTCTTTTCAGAATGTGCTTTTCTATTGGATACTTATTTTATTTTGTATTTAACTTAAGCAGATGTGGCCATTCAGCTGGTACTGTGCTGAAGCACAAAACCTAAGTGGCTATGGGCTGAACACAGTCTTTAAGCTAATCAACTTTCCTCCAAAAGAAAACCATATCATTGCAGCAAGTGCAATATTTTTTTTGCTCTGGTTTTAAAGCTAGACATTTCAAACAGGATACTGTGTTGTATTTGGCTCCTTTTATATTTATCTAATTCATTAACATTTTGGGAAACACTCCTGTAGTGTGAAAGTTATTTACTATTGGGTGGTGCTATTTACTATTGGGCGGTGCAGTGTTGCAGCCGTTAATATTGTTGCCTCACAGCAAGTGGTCTTCCGATTCGATTCTCAGCTGGGGTGGCTTGTGTGTGGAGTCTGCATGTCCTCCCTGTGTTTGCATGGGTTTCCTCTGGGTACTCCAGTTTCCTCCCACATTAAAAAGACATGCATATGGAGCATTTCTCTCCGGGCCTCCGCCGAAAATAGGCTCTGTCCTAGTTGGACTTTCCCAGTCAAATGTTAAATAAATAAAAAAAATAAATATCTACCTGCTGAGAGCATGCAATACATGGGCTATTATTTTACTTCAGTGCTTGAATGCTGCATTATAAATTATTTATATTCATATTTGCTACCTCCTTACCTGGGGTAGAGCATTGATCTCTAAAAACTTTTTAAAAGATTCCACCAAGTTGCGCTCCCTGGTTAAGTTACATGCTCACAGTCATTCAGTAAGGCAATGGATACTGAAACAAAAATCAATTCCTAGACCTTTAGACCACAGGAAACAGGTTGTTAACAGCTCTTTAATTCTCTGTTCCAACTGCCAGACGGAAGGTCACAAATGATCACAAACACACAACTAGTGCTTTATTTGTGATTCTGCTGATGACTATTTCTATATGAATTATATGCAAATGAAAATTTGGTTGAAGTACATTCCTGAAGATTAGCACAGCAAACAAAATAACCTATTGTCATTGCTTTTTCTGTTTGCTTTTCTCACCATTGATTGCAGACCCTCGACCATCCCATGACCAACCCACCTTTTCATTCCTCCATGCATGAGAACTGGCTGTTTCTGGTTATCATCCAAGTAGCCACCATGGTTGTGGTAGCCCTAACTCCTGTTATTCCTTAGCAGCTTGGTGCCCTCAAATTCTATCCCAGCATCAAGACCCTTGCATGTTCCTACAGATGAGATGAAATGTGTTGAAACTGTTGATGCATGGCTTGCCTTCCACTTATTTCTCAGCAATTCTGCTGCATACAGTTGTAATTTGCAGTCAGACACTGGCTTGATTTAGCCCCCATCCCCTGGAATGGGGGAACTGATAGAAAATGCACTCCATTCTCCCCGGATGGCTTCCTTGTGTTTAAACTGTTAATCAGTCATGGCTCATCAGGGCTGCACTTTGGGCTTTATTCTCCCATGCTATGGAGACAGCACTTGGAACACCTTTTTCTTTTCTTTAGCATCTATTCATGTTAACTTCAAAAGCAGTTTAATACCCAGAGTTTAGCTGTCTTCTGTACACACTAAAACAATTGAATTGTTTTGACAAGTAGATTTTATAACTGGAGTATATTTGAGAGCAGCAATCACTTGGTACTAGAGCCAGAATCTAATAAAAGACTAATTCTAATATGAAAATTTAAAATATTAGCTGTGGTGAAGAGCACAATACACTATATAAGCATCAGAGAAACTGCAGTAATTTTAAAAGATTTAGTTTCTTTATATTGGAGAAATTGCATTTGGATGAAAAACAATGAGCTGGAGTTGAATCTAAGGTGTGAATTACACTGGCAAATTTGGTTAGCTGCCAGTGAACTGACAGGTCTTAATGGGATTCTGAGTATCTAGCCCATTTTGAAAAGAAAGGTTATAAAGTGATTAGTAGAACTTAGTTGTTTTTATGAATTGACACATTTGTTTTAATAAAATGTGCCAGGCAATAGATTGTTAAGGGGTACTGGGTATTTTTTTTCAAGTGATTAATGAACATTATTTAAATGTGTGATATTCTCTGTGAATTATAGTCTGATAAAGTCAGTTATTTACTACAAGGATGAAAATGATAAGTACGTTATAACAATATTGTTCCTTTTTACTTTGATTACACACACACACACACACACACACACACACACACACACACACACACACATATATATATATATATATATATATATATATATATATATATATACGGTTACCTATCAAAACAGCTACTCTTCATAACATCTAAACTCAAAACATCAAGACCATAACATCTAAACTTCAAAACATCTAAAACTCATAACATCAAATCTCAAAACATTGAAAACTACAAAGCAACTATAAATAACATACCACACACTGTTTGCTACGTTTATACAGGGGGACAAGCCTCCCTGCACCCCCCAAGTGGGGGGCTCCACCACCCACACCCCGTAAGTTAAATATACCAACTCCAAGGTCGCACTACAATGGGGTTAGGAAATTAACTTTTCCCCCCACTGCAGTGTGACCTTGGAGTTGGTGCATTTATTTTACAGGGGGTGTGGGGGGTGCAGGGGGGCTTGTAGTAAAATCTCTGTGGGATGTTATTTATAGTTGTTTTGCTTTTTCAATGTTTTGAGATGCAATGTTATGAATTTTAGATGTTTTGAAGTTTAGATGTTATGGTCTTGATGTTTTGAGTTTAGATGTTATGAGAGTAGATGTTTTGATAGGTAACCATATATACATATATAGAGAGAGATAGATGTTATAAATGAACAACTTAAGAAATTCAGAATATTTAAAAAATCTGTAACTCAGGGCTACAAGCATAGTTTACACTTTCGTTGAGATAGTTTTCATCTTAATTGCATCTTCTGCTGGTAATATAAAAAATATCAACTTACTGGTTGCCCTTTAAGACCTCCTTCACCAGGCAGTCCAGGATCTCCTACAAGGCCCTGTAAGGAAAGTAGAATTATGATATGTGTCAACCATAAAATGTTAATATTTATGTATGTAATGTATAATTTAAACAGAATATACCCTTGGTCCTTGTCTTCCAGCTGGACCCTCTCTCCCACGTCTTCCTTCTTCTCCCTGAAATGATAAAATATTAAAATTAAGGAAAACTGTTTATCTTTATTAGTTGATCTGACTGATTTCTTGGAATTGTTTTCCATTTCTTAGAAAATGTTTGAGTCCTGAATAGCTTATATTAGTCAGAAAGTAACAGTCTGAATAAAGACATTTGTTTATACTTAAGTTTCTTTGCTGCTTCTAAACTATGTTGTCACAAAACATTTTGCTTCTGGAATGTCATTTTATATGTCATATATTTGAATGTACTACCAGATAAACACAGCACCTACTTACCTTAGGGAAGCAATCAATGTTATGAGTACATTTTCCTCTCAAAAGACTCTACTGTAGAAGAAGCTGTAACATGACTCAAGGCGTCCCTTTACCAAGACTACCAAAGGAATAAGATGACTAAACTGACTGCATAAAATTAGGACAATAACCATCGCTCAGCTCAATACAAATATTTCTGCTTAACTACAGACTAGTTTGCCTAGTAAATGTAATGTTTAAATGACATTACCTGACTTTGCATTCGCTCATCTCTTCATTATTAGCCTTTTTCCCCATTTTTACATGGGATCAGGGTATTGCATTAACTTTTGCCACCTTTCTCACTTCAGTGCATCTCTCCTACCGCCACGGACATTCTTGTCCAATCTATCCAATCAGCCATCTCTAATCTGCAGGTCATCACTTCTTCTTGCCCCCAGATTCTTGCAATTAATAACCTGTTCCAGTGTTTTCACTTCAATTTTCATTTTTTTCTGATTTCCCCCGTTTGTTTGTAGTTATAATTACTTTTTGTTCCTCTTACTTAGCATGCTTTACCCACCTTTCTCCATGCTTTCCGTTACATTTGTTTCAACTTTCACTGTTTATACTTTCTTTTTGCTATTGCTCTACACCCTGGGGGAGGGGTCAGGGTAGGCTTCTCTCTGTTACTGCCCCTCATACTGCTACCCATCTACTCTTCGTTTGCGTTGTGTCTATGCCCTTTCTTCCTCTGCTGCTTAATATGGCGCGCAGTCCTTATACTATTTTTTTTGTTTATCTTTTTCCTCTTTCTGTCCTTCAGAATTATAAAATTATATTTATACAGTATTCTTTTCTGCCCTTTTCTTTCCACTTCTGACACTTTTCTATTAAAGCTTGTCTCATTTTACAGATGCCACCCTCTAGGGGTCCGTTTCTCCTTTCTTTGCTAGTGTATTTGTTTGACCTGTCTGGCCCTTCTCGATATCTTGCTGTGCAACATCTTCCATCTGAGTCCTCACTTGTCTTCTGATTCAGTGTCTGACCAGCTGCTTCCTCTCTTTTTTCTGTATTCTCTACAGTATGTGCCTTCTAGTCATACCTGCAATTGCACCTGCTGTGCTGCTCCGTACTATGTTGTTCTTCTATCAGTCGATCATCATGCATCAGTTACAGTATGGAAATACATTTTTATTGGCAAGTTAATTATCACCAGTATGTACTCAAGATCCAAAAAGGTCTGTCTATACTTTTCCTTATTAGACTGCTTATTACAGATAATATTTTTCTTTGCATCTTACCAAACTTTTATCTGAGCTTGAACAAACTTAAGGTGTCCTGACCAGCAGAGCTTAGGGGTTGAGATAACTTAGCTATTCAGACAGATTAAAGAGTGCATCATTTTTTTCTGCCTTACATGGACTCCTACGTGGAGATCACTGTCTTGTCTTTTAGGTTATGAAGAACTATGTCTTACTAGATCTTTTCTACCTCAGAAACATGCGCTGTTATGAATGCATGCATCATATCTGTCGGCTTACATTGCAACATAAATAAAACCTCTTGGAGGGATATGTTCATGGTCAAAGGGGTTCTATACCGCCAGAGTAGATAACCCCAGTGATACATCCAAGGGTTCATGACTAAGCTGTATATGTGGTGCAAACTGCCTTCTATCACTAACTTATGAATATGGAACTTATAGAAACTACAAGATCATTCATCATTTAAAAAATGAAAAGTCCTGAACTGCACTTAGCGGCAGTCTCACAATGCAATAAAGCAATATCTCAGCAGCAGGTAAGTACATTTGCCTACCCTTGAACCTTGAATCCCAGTATGACTAAATATACAGCTCAGCAACTGTTTAGCAGTGGACAAAGGGAAGATTCATTATCTCCACTTAACCTTAATCCCATCTCCTCCTAACCTCAGTCCCACTAACTTAGCAGCATCTGTTTTAACTAACACTGATCTGATGCTTACCAGAAATAAAAAAAAAAATATATATATATATATATATCTATATATATATATATATATATATATATATATATTAGAAGATCGATAACTTGAATGTCGAAGATCATCGACACCGAACCGGTAACTGAAACCACCGACAACGCCAAATCGTCGCCACCATGCCTACCATGGTTTAATAAGTGTGGTGTTATGCTACCATGGTAGGCATAGTAGCGAACTTACATCCCTTACCTCGAAACCTCCAGCTGGCGTTGTCAGTGGTTTCAGTTGTCGGTGAAGTCAGTTTCACATTTCAAGTTGTCGATCTTAGAGAACTCATATATATATATATATATATATATATATATATATATATATATATATATATATATCTATATTCCAGAGACAAAAATAGCGAAACTTCAAAAACCCAAATGTTGATTTTTTCCCAGGGTAAACACTTGCCCAAAACATAAACAAAACTCATGCCGAGGTAAGTAAAACCCACCTAGGTGGGGGGCTATGGTCCCTACACCCCTCAATGTGGGGGGCTGTGCCAACCCCTCAACTATATATACCAACTCCAGGATCACAGTACAGTGGAGAAAAGGACATGTTGGGCAAGTGTTTACTTATCCTGGGAAAAAGTCAACATTTGGGTTTTTGAAGTTTTGCTGTTTTCATCTCGGGCATATGACCGTCGATCATATGGGTATTGGGATTTCAGAGTAGATCCATATATACATATATATTTAGACAGAATTCACAAACTCTTGACAGCTATTTTTGCTGTCATAATCTATTGAATCACTTGTTTTCAATTGCTGGATCTAACAAATATAACACAGACTTATGCCAGTCATAACTGTGTTTTCCTTGTGGTGTGCATATGTGTGTGTGTGTGTGTGTGTGTGTGTGTGTGTGTGTGTGTGTGTGTGTGTGTGTGTGTGTGTACTTCACTCTAAGTAGTACTCCATTTTCCCCCACTTCCTAAAATATATACCAAATTAACTATGTGGAATAAATTGCAGGTGGTAGAAAACTACTGCTGAATCATCATTTTTGTCTGAACCCAATCCACATTCTCAGTGAACTTTGAACCTACCTGGAAAATTACTAAAACCCCTATGAACAGGAATAACAACTTCTGCACAACTGTCACATACCTACGTCCTCCTCTTAACAAAAATACATTTGAATTTCTTAGCCTACAACTTTTACAAGCCTCTTCATCTTACTAAAATACCCTTCGCCTTTGTAATGCTAATATCAGTTATTAGTATTAAAAGGGCTTATCTAATTCATGCAAAAACAACCAGACCTAATCATAAAACTCACAGTCACTCCTTTCTTCACCTAATTTTTATAAACATTCCACATACAATTGCCTGAGTAATTATTTACCCCTTAAGCTCAGCAGCCATTTCCCCATCACCTTTCCCTGTACAAATTCATGCTTAAGTCTCCCTGAAAGACAATTTAATTTATCTCAAATCTGAAAGCTACTTTTCTAAGCTAAGATCTGACCTGACCAACTTAGAGTGGTCTCCCGACCTCAATAACCTAGATGCAGAAAAAGATGTTACTCTAAAAGTAATCCGATGCCACTACAAAAGTAACTAAACTACTCCAATATCTGCAGAACTATTACCCCATTATTTCTAGGCATCTAACATCTACAACAAACTTGTAACTAACTCCACATGAAACAATTAGTAGGAGGAAAACCTAAAAATAAACCCTTTGAACAACAAATTCCTAGGAACCTCCCTTTGCACCCATTACCCTGATGGTCTTTATACGAAATTATCTTCTTACCTTTATTTCACTACCCCAAGGATATACTATCAGACTTAGTCCAATCTCCAATTTTCCTACTTCTAATAAAGAAAGATGAACTTGGTGAACCTGTATCTTTGTTTCTTATCCCTCTGCACAGAAAATCAAATAACTCTGCTACATCACACCTGTAACATATCACTATATAAAAACCTTATTCCACCAATCTAGTACAAATCAAAGTTTACCCCATTCCAAAAGTTTCAGCAATCCATCTAACTGGTGTGGAATAGAAACCCCACAGCCTTCTGTACCAGCAGTGTGCTACCTGTTCAGCCTCTGACACTGTTTTTAGCCCCATATCTGCCAACCATCTTCTGCTAACCATCAACCTTCCCCACATTTAGAGCAGCCCATTCATTTTACTACTAGAACTCTGCCTCTGACTTTTGGATGTATGCTGCTGACTGGCTTAAACCCGTAAGCCTTAAACTGATTCAAAGAATACTAGTCAGACAAGTACTTCTGTATTAAATTTGGTTATCATCAGTCAACTCCCAGATTATCTTTATAATTTAGTAATTATACACTATGCCAATGAGATTGATATCCATAGACAAGGTAAATGGTAACAAAAAAAAACATATCGCAGATACTCCATAACTAGGGAGGCAAATAAGTAAAATAGTGTGGCTTATAGCAACAACAGCTTTAGTTTGGTGAAAAAACAGTACAGACATAGACTGAATATGGTTACATTTTTCACAAGTAAGTTGTTTAAAGCCAGTAATGCGATCTCAGCACTGTATCCAGGGCAGAACCTAAAAGTAGTGTTGAAAAGAAGTTCATTGATAGATTAGTTATGAAGGCACATGCATTTTTCCTAAGATTTTTTAGAGGAGAGATATAAGCATAATTGATGCAAATTGTTTGAGAATGGTTGAAATATGACGTGGTTATTGAGTTTTACTGTGAAAGCCAATCTCGGACCATACAGCTACAGTTCACTTAATTGGCCCTTATGATTCATAGTCAAATGTTAACAAGGATGGCCCATGTCTGCTGAATTGAGTTTGTGGTCTACAAAGATTGTTTGTTAGGGATAACACAGTTGTTGTTAGCCATACCATAACTACTGGTTATGCATTTTGGTCAATATGCAGTTGCCCTTTTCAGAAACTTGGATAACATGACAGGAATAAAATTAGCCAATACACATCAAATCAATCTATTGGCTTTTGGTTTGGTAAAGGGAAATATCTGCCAGTCTTTCATAAGATATTAATAATATGCAATACAGAAATGGCAGTTGCACTGTCACAGTCTCACAGCCAGGTCTTCTATTGTTAGATATACTCCAAAGTCACCTAACTGACATTAGATAATTTAAATTGTTGCAGGACAAATTCTGTTGAGAAACTAGAAACTACCATCCTTTCTGCTGAATCTGTTACCGGGTGAGTTATGGACCAGGAACTTTTTCACTGTTACGGAGAAAAACGGTCAGCTAACTTACGGGGAGAGTTGACAGGATGCAGTACAAGAACATTAAGTATAATTTGACAACAGTCAGCTGGAGGAGTCAAAGTCATCCACCAAAAATGTGGGTGGCATTAAAAGTACAAAGCATTGTCTGAAGAGGTGTGTGTGTGTGTGTGTGTGTGTGTGTGTGTGTGTGTGTGTGTGTGTGTGTGTGTGTGTGTGTGTGTGTGTGTGTGTGTGTGTGTGTGTGTGTGTGTGTGTATGTGTGTGTGTGTGTGTGTGTGTGTGTGTGTGTGTGTGTGTGTGTGTGTGTGTGTGTGTGTGTGTGTGTGTGATGGGGTAACCTGATGACAACACAGTGGATGAGTCAGGCTCACTGAAGAATGAACACATCTACCAAAACTGCAGGTGATATTTAGGAAAAAATTGCAGAAGGCAATCATCACTGCATTCTGCACTTGATCTGTAAGGTGATTCACCACTTTAAACCCTGCTCAAACATGAAGAAAGAAAGGTGTTGAAACATTTTCAAAAGCATGACTGCAGTTTTGCAGTCCAGCTGAACAATGTAAAAAACATTCCAGAAATGTCATATTTCAGGATGAGGGAGACAGACTTTGAAAAGTTAAGATTCATCTCACTGGAGGACTCCTGATGTATATTATTTGCCTGTTTAATGTGACTGATATTTCATGTTCTGCTAGGCTAATTGGACATATCTCTACCTCAGAGCAGTGCATTTCTCATTCCAAATCTCAAGGTCATTTTTTTTTTAATCTACATGGCCAAAAGCTTTTCTCCTCTGTTCCTACCTTGTAACACTAGACTGTTTTTTTTCAGCTGTGAGCCCAATTTAACATTATGATTCCCTATATATAAAAAAAAAGAAGTTTCATTTCTGTTGCCAGGAGCTGCCTTCTGCCTTCTTGTTTGCAGCCCTTCCAGTTTCTACAACAGTTGCTGTTGTAAACATGTGGGGCACACCACTGTGCTGAATAATTGGCCTATGAATCTTATTTGTCGGCAGGCTCAGAAGATATAGAATTTATACTAAGTGTGCTGATTTTTTTCTGAGTTACATTTGTAGATGATTTGGTGGTACATAGGTTCATAGGTTCATAGGTTCATACTAGGCTATCTGCCCTAGGGCATTTATAAGCCTAGCCAGAGTGTGTGTGGCTTTCACCACCCCTTAGGATGAGAATACTATACCCATTAGTTTGCTGTGCCTCTGTCCAGCAGTGATACAGAGATGATTCTCGGGGTAAACCTACGATCTCTCATCCACTCGTCAAGATTTCTCTTGAACAGTCAGTGAGGGGCTCTGCCTCACATGGACTGGGATTCTGTTCCATAGTGTAGGGAGTCTCTGGGTGATGAATCTGTCCCTCCAGCACATCCTATTTATATCCGTGTTGAGGTTTAAGTCTCTTGCTCTCGTGGCTCTGGTGGATTTGGATTTTTTGAGGTGAAGCATGTCCATTAATTCCGGGTTGGACATGGCCTTGTATGTCAGGCACAGATCACCTCTGAGCAGACGGTATGCGACTGAATAGAGCTGGAGTTTCTTCAGTCGGGCATCGTATGACATATGTTTGAGCCCCTTTATCCTTTTGGTGAGGAACTTTTGGGGTCTTTCCAACTGCTGCAGGTGTCGGGTAAGGTACTCTCCGAATGGGGCATTGTACTCAATCATTGGTCTGATAAGTGAAGAGTACAGGGGTACAATGACCTCTCCTGATCTGGATGTGAATCCCTTCATGATAAGGTGGGCAATGTAGAAGGTCTTCCTAACCACTTTGGCAATGTGAGTGTCAAAAGAGAGGTTACTGTCAACTTGGGTCCCCAGGTCCCTGATAACTTCTTCCGTGTTTAATGGATTACCACCTATGTGGTAGTTAGGGGTTACCTTGTTTTTCCCAAAGGGTATGACTATACATTTTTTGGCATTTAGCTTAAGGCCATGGCTCTGGCACCAGTTATCCATTTCTATGAGACCTTTCTGGAGGATGTCTGTGTCTGATGGAGTGTCAATTATGGTGCCCAGTTTGCAGTCATCTGCAAATTTTGTCAGCCACAATCCCCTATGTTTGCCTGCACTTCAGAAAAATAAATGCCGAACAAGAGGGGCCCAGGACTGAGCCCTGTGGGACACCGCCGTGACCGGCTTAGAGTCTGACATGGCACCAGCAACTCTAACCCTGTGTGTTCTGTCCTTGAGCCAGTTTGCAACCCATCTTGTGACATATGGGTTTACATCTAAGCTGGTGAGCTTTTCTATGATGCCCGAGTGGAGTATTGTGTCAACGCTTTTGCTAGGTCAAGGTAGGCTGTGTGAACTGCCTTACCCTCATCAATGGCCTTAATGACTGTTTGAAAAAGTCGACCAAGTTCAAGAGGCAGGATCTGCCCTTGACAAAGCCAAATTGGGTAGGATCCAGTGTCTGTAGGTCCCCAATGTCTTTATTTATGAGTTCCATTATGATCCTCTCCATAGCTTTGCAGACAAGGCTCGTCAAGCTTATGGGGGTAATTTCCAGGGTCCGTAGAAGCACCGCCTTTGTGGAGTGGGACCACAGTTGTCGTATGCCATTCTTTGGCACGTATCCTGTAGTAAGGCTAAGATTAAACAGCAGCCTTATGTGTGGGTTTAGTTCCTCATTGAGTTCGTAGCACACAGCCGGGACATCGTCCGGTCCCATTGATGCTGTGTTTTTGCTTTAGAGAGAGCAGCTCTCACCTGGGCATCTGAGATGTTTGGGAGGCTAGACTCTGGTGGGATAGATATTTCTCCTTTTGGGGGGGGGGGGAGAGAAATTTGCACTGAACCTGTCTGCCAGTATGTTGGCAATGTCTGTGGGTTCAGTGATTTTTTATCATTTTGGACTAATTCTGAGCATATCTGGGAGTTTCCACCCAGGTTTCTAACATAGCTAAAGAAGGCTTTATGATTGTCTTTTGTGTCATTAGCGATTTTTCTCTCAAAGTTGGCCTTGGATGATTTTATGAGTGATCGTAGTTTTTTGCTAGTATTGATCAGAGATGCCTTCCCATTTAGGGATTTTGCTCTGTCATGTAGTAGCTTTCTCCTCTTGTTGTAGAGTTTGTTTATGGCTGGAGTCCACCAGACCGGGCGCCTGCCTTTGGTGGAAAGGGTCTTGATTTTATTAGGGATTGCTTGATCCATACATTCCTGAAGGTGCTCGTAGAAGGCATTTGTAAGGGTTTCAGCAGCGTGGGTTGTGGTTTCCACTGGCTCGGGGGCCTTGAAGGATACCACTCCAGTTTTAAGAAGTGTGAAGTTTGCTTTTGAGAAGTTCTTCACTGTGGTCTTTTTTGCTGGGGGTGGGGGCGGGATGTGGATCTCCAGTGAGATTAATTTATGGTCTTTATGATCTCACCAATGAGGGATATACTTCCGGTGTGGAGAATTTTTTCCCCATGTTTGTGATGATCAGGTCTAGTATATTTTCTCCTCTTGTGGGAATGGTGACTAGTTGTTCCATAGCATTTGAGTTTATGAACTCAAGGAACCTTTGGGCTAGGGTGTTGGGGCTTGAGTAATGTTCCCAGTCTATGTTTGGGTAGTTGAAGTCACCCAATATGATGGTGTTTGGAGAGACATTCATACTCTCCAGTGTCTTCAGGAAGGCTGTGTGGGTTTCCTGAGTTTGAGAAGGTGGTCTGTAGCATTTTACAAACTGTAGGGCAGTTTTACCTATGGTTAATTGCACCTGGATGGTCTCCGATGCTTCGTGCATTGCCACTAACCTGGAGGTGTGGGTATCCTTTATGGATATGGATACTCCCTCCTTTTGTGGTTCGGTCCGGATTTTGGGGCCGGAACGCATGATATGAGGTATAACCTGATAGTGCTGGGGTGCTCTCAGGAGCCTTGAACCAGGTTTCAGTCACAGCACAGACATCGATGTTCTCCATACTGAGGAGGGCTTCGAGGGCGTGCATCTTGAGGTTTAGACTTCTGGCATTGAGCAGTATTACCCTTAGTTTTTCTCCATTTTTGTTTTCTAGGGCGGTAGGTTTATCATTTGAGCCTTGCCTAAAAAGGCACTATGGGGGTGGCAATTGCCTTGACAGGTGCAAGCCGTCCCTTGTGAAGCAGCGTGGCTTGTCAAGCATGTCATCCCAGGCAGACAGACATTGGATCCCCTTAGAATGACACCAGTAATTAAGCCAATTATTAAAGCTGATCATTTTGTCTCTGTATTGTGGCATCATTCTTGGTGAGGGTAGGATACTGCTCAGGGTCAGGGTCATACCGGCCTGGGCTACATAATCTGAGAGCTCCTCTATGTCTCTTTTCATGTAGTCCAGGGAGGTACGTCTCAGGTCATTCACACCGGCATGTACAATGACTGAGTCATACTTGTACTTGCTGTGGAGTGACCTGAGTGCTTGTGTTATGTGGCGGATTCTAGCGCCTGACAGGCAGCTTACTGTGATCTTTTCCTTGTTCAGTCTGGTGAGTGGGACGTCAGTGTGTCTGACTATGGAGTCACCTATAACAAGTGTGTCTGGCATTGTGTTTGGCCTTAAGGGCTGTGACTGTTTAGCACACTGACTTTGAGAACTATGTGTTGCATGTCTTATGTCTTGAGGTGGCAGTTGCTTGGGTGTCTGCTTTGGAGGCCTCTGTAGTTTTGGTAGATTCTTGATCAGTGCCTCCGAGTATGTCTTTGTGTGTTTATGTGTTTGTTTTGCAGTTGTGATAGTTCTATGTGAAACTGGGTTTGTGGTGTGTGTGGTTTCCTTCTCCTCCTGTCTGGTCTTGCCAGTCCTGAGTTGAGAGAGCTCAGCCTCCAGTTTGGCTATATAGTTGCATCTCTCACATGTATTTGTGTTTTGTGGGAGAAGGAGTGGGTTGTCTGTGTACATGAGGCAATTGTAACATTGCCTCAAGATGCCCAGATTCACCAGCTGAACAGGAGTGGACGCTAGCAACTGACCCTTCGACATGCTAGAAAAAGTGAAAAAGTTTGCTGTGTAACTGAATCAGAAGGGACCTATAGGGAAATGGGTACTCAAGGGGATTCTAGGCTAATGTAGTACTTTGTTTAATATACAAGTACTTTACCTATATAAAAATGCTTTAGGAGCAAGTGCTGAGCTTTACCTATATAATGAATGATGTGTATTTCCAAGGCACATTACAAGTGGTTAGGTACTTATACCACAAGGTACAGCAATCTAAGAGAATACCAAAATAAATGTAAGAGCTGGGATTTGGAAACTAAACGTTTGACAGTAAATAGTAAGAACTGGTATAATGATGTGGTGGGAAGATGTTATGGCATCAGTCATGGGGAGGATTAAGTAATAATATTACTGAGGCAGTTAGGTTAAGAAAGAAGAGATTAAAAGGGTAACGGAACGTCAAGATTATTATGGAGATTAGTGATATATAAGTTATTGGTAAAAGCAAATATGAAGTATAAAATTTGGTCACAAAGACTGTTTAGTTTTTAATATGTTACAGACTTCACAACAAGTTTTTTAGAATGTGAAAGAGTTGAGAAGTTATAGGAAAGAATTATAAAAGAAAAGATTGTGTGCGCTATAACAAAATGTTGAAGTTATTAATATGAATATGATATTGTATGTTTTTATAAGGGAATTTGAAAAAAAAGGTTTTGCTAAATGTGACAAGGGTTGATTTAATGGGGGTGTAGAATATTTGTAGGATAATTTTGAAAGAAGATATGTTTCATAAAGTCTGGGGCATCTGAAATTTTGGAAAAAATAGATTTTGGTTGTAGCAACAAGAATGGGGGGTAACAACGATTAATACTATTCATGTTTATTAATGATATATATATATATATATATATATATATATATATATATATATATATATATATATATATATATTGTAAAATATAAATATATCCGTGGTGGTGCAGCGGTAGCATTGTTGCCTCACAGCAAGAGGTTCTCCCGTTTGATTCTCGGCTGGAGTGCGGGGAGTGCCTTCTGTGTGGAGTCTGCATGTCCTCTCTGTGGTTGGGTGGGCATTTGAAAGAATGCGTAAATGGGCGTGCCTTAGTTGAAGGTTGAATGTCGAGCTGGCACCTCGGCGTTCATCAAAATCTACTGCCAATCATTAGTGGACCGGAGTTCCGCTGTGGCGACCCCTAACCTGGAAAAGCCAAAAGACAACAACAACTGTAAATAATCTACACATTCTGTAATATATTTTTATGCTTAAAGTGTATATAGCATAAATAAATTACCCCACTCTTTTTCAAAGTTGACATGTTATATTTTACATTCATTTGAGTTACCACAAACTCAAGCAGATGGGACCTCAGTTTTACATCTGGCCTGAAAGATGACATTCTCTGGAGTGTAGCACACATATGTATACGATTCCTTTTTATAATATTGTCATGAATCCTTAAGACCTCCTACTTTACATTATTTGCTTGCCTGAACAACGATATTAGGTGATATGGCATGATAATATTTTCTTCTTTCTTTTTTTTTGTAACCCAATGACCTATGATTCATACAGCTTCAGACAAGGGATTCCATCATAAATTTCTCTTAATGCTTCTGTTGTTTGGAATATTACATTCATTTTTGCCCAAAACATGGGCACAGATTCAGCAGCTATGCAGAACCCATTGCTTTATTTTAATAGTGGAATGTATATAATAGTTGTTAAATTCTGATTTATTCTTTTCCATTTCAGTGAAACTTAAATACCATGCTTTATTTCAATTTAATAAAAAAGCAATTTTAATCCTATCACTGCATCATGTTAATAGTAACATACATTCACGTGTGCTATTTCCATCAAGCCTTTGTGCATCCCTTCTACAATTTATAAATGCTAAAGTATAAAACAAAATGGCTACTGCAGGTGGAATAAGCAAAGCATGATTCTCCGAACACTACTGAAATCTTTTGTAAGGTTCTACCTCAAAAACAAATGGCTAACCACTGCAATAAACATTACTTTGAGAACAGAAGGACTCATACATTGTTCTGAATAAAACCAAAAGGGTACATATACGTATTTCTGAAAAAATGCCATTTATTCTGTAAACCTCATATAAATGTATTTAGTGAAGTTCAATCACGTATTTTAGTATTTAGACCTTGAAAAGACATTTATCACCATCCCACACTCACTCACCATAGATAAACATTCCCAGTTAAATGTAAATTCCTATGTAACTTTTTGGATAGCAAATTGGCTGTTACACAAATAGAACTTAGGACATTAGGGTGGATGGCTTTCTTCCTTCAAAAGACTTGTCATTAGTAGAATACCTCAAGGTACAGTCCTTGGGCCACCCTTCTTTGGCATTTACTTCTCGCAGGTCAAAGCAAATGTTAATGGTTAATGGAGGACCAAGTTTTCAGATGACTGTAAACTTGGTATTATCATAAACTCCCCAGAGGACACCAAAATACTCCTAGAAGGTCTTTCAAAAAACAAATAGCCAGTGTCAAAACCGTGGAATAACTAAATATCAAGAAATGTACAATTATGTTGTTTGGCAAGCATGGCTTTCCTTGTAGCTATCACATTGACAATACACCCCTGAAAGCTGATCATGTGATCAGGGATCTGAGAAACTTATATTGACAATGAACTGTATTTTGATCACTATGTACCCACTATTGTACAGACGCCATTTTTCATTGCACAGCTGATATCTAAAGGCATGGTGTTCCGGTCCATGGATATAATCATTCCACTATATTCAGCACTCATCAGATCAGTCTTTGAATATAATGCCTCATTTGGTATGTACATTTCCAAATACTTGTCATAGCTGGACAGACTACAAAAGTTTCTAACTAAATAAAGGGCCTAAATCACAAATACTATGTAGGCCATCTGAAAGCCATGTTTCACCTCTTGTTATCATATAGCCTACTAAGAGGTGACTTCTGCCTGTCTAACACAGTCTCAACAGACCCTATCCTCTCAGACTCACTACACCTTCAGAAGTCCAATGGTATCATGAAGACCTGCTCAATGGAATCCCAATTTCTTTTGCAACATAAGTAGAACATGTTGGAGATATATGAATGTATAACAGAAAATACAACTTCTATGTAACCGTCTTCCACTACACATAAAGCTAAGTCCTTCTCTTATTCTATTCCAATGTAATTTGGATTAATTTTATTTTTATATGTCCATTATTGACCAATCCTAATAGGCAAGTAGCCCCTTTTTAGTTGAGACCCAATGTGGTATTTATGAATGGATTGGAAAAAACAAATTCACCTCCAGTTTAGCATCCATACCCCTTATGGATAGTGGTAACAGTTAAATATCCCATCTTATCTTTATTATGTCCAAAATTCAGTATAGTGCCTCACCTAAGTCCTGCCAAAGCATAAAAAAGAGACCAAATGCAGAAAAAATCGTGGCAGAACACAGCTTGAAGTCCAAAATGAGTTTAATGAAAGCACATAAAACTCAGACACAGAAATCTTCAGGAAGAATGAACGCTTTCGGGTAACACCCTTCATTCTTCCTGGAGATTTCTGTGTCTGAGTTTTATGTGCTTTTATTAAACTCATTTTGGACTTCAAGCTGTGTTCTGCCACGATTTTTTCTGCATTTGGTATCTTTATTATGTCCTCCTCTGGGTTATTTGTATACAATATATAAGGGATAGAAACCTCCACTGCAATTTACAGCTATTTTAATAGCCTAATAAGTATCTATAAACCTTTGCAGTTGAAGTATAACAAAATATGATAAATGCCACTGGAAAAAGATGTCAGAGATGCCTAGCAAAATGTATACTAGCGCAGGGTACAATCCATGGCTCTTGCTAACTAATGTAAGCAAGCTGATAAAAATCATTAAAATACTCAGTATATGTAATATCAAGTGAACAAGGTCAACATCAAATTTATTAAAGTCCTTTATGTACAGTTCTTCTCCCCTTTATAAGGATTGCAGTGTCTAACTAGATTCCCATTAAGTCATTGCTGAGATAGTTGGTGAACTTTTAATGTAGATAAGCTTATATCATACTACTAGTTTACTATGGCCGTAGAAAGGCTTACCTTCACACCTCTAAATCCAATGATTCCGGTGAATCCAGTCTTGCCTCTGTCCCCCTAAAACAGCAAAGGCACATTGTTAACTATGTATGTTACTGAACTGTGTTACAAATATCTTAGTTGCATGTATTACCGAAAACAAGGAGTTCACATAGATACACTAAAATGAATGTGTCAAGACCAAATTTATATGCATCTATAGTTGATAGGTGTGACATAAAATTAATGATGTTTACGAATTCCATTCCTGCTACTTATCTTGGATGTTCTTGATTTCCAAAACAGAATAT
Organism: Protopterus annectens; assembly: GCF_019279795.1. Taxonomy (NCBI): domain Eukaryota; kingdom Metazoa; phylum Chordata; order Ceratodontiformes; family Protopteridae; genus Protopterus; species Protopterus annectens. The sequence continues at coordinate 1,990,112,850 of NC_056729.1, read as the reverse complement.
ACAGAATTTCATGTCTTAAATGTTACAAAAACAGTACATATCATAATACCACCTGTAATAAATGTAACACTGACTGGATGATTATCTTTACCTGCTGTATGATGGTGTGTTATTATAAAGCATATGTCAGAACAGTAATTATGTGCTACAATAATAGTGCAAAAAATAAAACAAAATAAAATAAAAAACAATACATTTTATTTTTTGGTTGTAATGATAGCACAAAATGCAGCTACACAATCAGCATTCAAGGTTTTCACTCTCAGTGCCCGATGTGTCTTGTAGTTACTTTAGTTTTATAACAAGCAACAAAAATGCATGCAATCTTATTCCATGTACATTTTGTCAAGCTGTTTGTGGACAAATTTAAATTGTATACATGATGAATCTTGCTGTCCCTTTGACATAAACATGAGATGCAGGGGTGGGTTTGGCATAATGACTCACAGACCAAGGGACAGGGTTTGATTCTGAACTCAGGTTACTGGCTAGGCTTAAAAATGACCCCTCAGGGCAGTTAGCCTAATATTCACTTATCAACCTATGAGTGCAGTGATAGATTTTCCAGCTTTATCAACATATGACTTGTGGGCTTCTGCAAAGTAAATAAGAATTACTAATATTTCAGATATAATATGCACATTTTTTCCTCATCTAACATCTGTCAGTATAGCCAATAGCATTAATTTTCTTTCATTCACATTTTTCTAACATTCTTTGCTCTGTCCCCATCTGAAACTATTGCAGCTATAAGGCATCATGTCACACTGATTTGCTATAGGACAACAGTCATGTGATCTCTGAATGATTGACAATGTGCTACTAATAGCATGGAATCTTATCCTCTGATTGTCATAAACATATGCCATAAGTCATTCTCACAGGCTAAATTGACTGACTGTATACAAATACTGTCATTGGTCATTAATACGCACATACCCTTCTGCATTTCAGATGTTTTTGCACACTCAAATATTGAACAGTAATTGTGTTTTCTTAAGTTTCGTTGCACTTAGAATAGTAAATAGCACTGCAATGCAAATTGCTATGCACTAATCAACTTTTTTGTGTTGCAGAGCTAATTATCAAGTCATAGTCATCCAAGTGTTCTAAAGGGTAACATCTTATTACCTGGGGATTTGCATGGCAATGAATTACTCCACAGTGTAGTTGGAAAAATCATGTAGAGAAGCACAGAGAAATACCCACCACTTAACCCCCCCCCCCCCCACACACACACACACAGGCATTGACCCTGCCATCCCAGGAAGCACAGACACACACACACACACTGATGGTCTTTTATCCAAGAACTGGAGAGGTGTGGAAGTGTGAGTAACTAGCTTTTCATCAAAAAGAAAATATAATTAAATTATTTTAATTATTTCAATTCTGCTTAAATATTTAAATTGCTCTTATAGTGACCTGTATGGTGACACTTCTTTGTACTTTTCTGCTCTGTTCCTTGGTTTAGCCTGAACAGTTATCTGCTTTGCATAGTTTTGTCTGTTCTAGGACCTTAATCTTGTATTTTAATTAGCAGTTGTGGGAAGATTGTGTTTCTGCATTATTCTACACTTCTATTTTCACAAATAGAATTACTTGTAAAAAACTATCCATTTGCATTTTAAACCTTGCTGAGCTATAGTCTTGTAGCTTAATTCATGGTTGTGGCAGGTCTGTGTACTACTACAGATTTGAGCCTTAGTCATTTATTACTGCATTTTTCCATAAACAGTGTTACTGGTAAATTTCTGCATAGTCTGGTGCTTTAAACTGCAGTAAAAGATCAATAGTGTCTCAGTTCCGGTTTGTGCTTCAGTGTTTTTGGATTCTGCTAATCACATACCTGTGTAAAGTTGCATGCTGTGTCTATCTACCACTAACACACTAATCATAAGGTTCTGAAACAGCTCTAATCTTGCCTTTATTTGATTGGACATCTTTCTAGCTAGTCTGCTTTTTCCTTGAAATGTTTTTTCCTACCCACATACCCTTTTGCTATGGTGGTTTTATAAGGCTATGTCTCTGGCCTCCACACCTTATGGTAATCTGATGTCCAAAGTCCCTTCTTTCATTGCTGTTGTGTTTGTATAAATATTTAGGTACTATTCCCACCCATTGTTTTCCATAGATTTATGATACTAAGTTCCCACTAACAGTAAACCAGTATTGCTCTTGAATAAACCCCCTTTACTGCATATTTTCTTCTGCTGACTTTCCTAGAACTCAGCAAAGCTTGGGTTCCTACCATGTGTTCCGGAATTGTTCTACTTGTATCCAGTGCCATCCAGGCACAGTTAAGTAACTCTGACTGCTAAAATGCACTTGCTTAAGTTATTTTGAGTGATTGCTACTGTTTCCTGCTTTTATGTGTGCATTTCACTGAATGTTTTATAAAACATGTTTTTCTTTCACTGCTTTAGCTGTAAGACTGTCTTGAAATTGTCTTCAGTGAGGGATTTAAAGATAGATATTTAACTGGTCTGTGGTTTCATTCCACTTGTGGATCTCTTCAACTGTGTTTTTACATTAGGAGGGCTGTTTCTTTTTTCATTTTGTGGCATGAGGTGTTTGCCTGGTCTATATGAGTTGGAAAATATACAGAGGGAGTTGTAGTGTAGTCATTTTATTAGCCAGAGGGCTTATTAGTTAGTTTTCTGTTTTTCTCTGTGCTGCTTTGCCCATTTGCACACATTAGCAGTAACCTGTGTAGCATCAAATACCTAGAAAGCAAATTTCTCCCTGTAGAACAGTCCATAAAACTTTACCCAGTAAAGCAGCAATAACTTATGTGCAAACAAGCTTAGAGCAGTTTGGCATCAAGTGACAGTGCATACAGACTTAGTAGAATTCAGGATTGTGTAAGCATTAAAGTTAGTAGCATTTAGTGTTCTTACGTATTATTACAACCACATTTCAAACGTGTGTTCACAGCCCAGTTTTATCATAAACAGTAAATGTTCTGCTCCAAAAACATTCTAATGTATATTATTTAACATGAAAAGGAAAGCAGTGAAATGGTATATCATTAAAATGCTTCTTCTACGGATATCGATACCAGATTCCAAGTGTGTGTTCACAGGGCAGTCTTATAATGAACACTAAATGTTGTGCTTGAAAAACATTAAAATGTATTTTGTTATAAATTTCACTACAAATATTAAAAGGAAAACAGTGAAATGGTTTCTAGTTACAATGCTTCTTGTACGGATGTCCGGGTCATTTTCATGGGGACCCACAGGGCGAAAGGTCATGCTGAATGCATTTCTACATGGCCGAAAAATATCTGAGGGGCTGTTCCTGAAAGGGACTCACATAGCTTGCGGGGTTTCAGTGATAATTCTGCAGTTATAATCAAGGGATGAGTTGTAAATGTGAATGTACTTCACTTTGAAAGTGAGCTGAAGTACATATTTTGTTTCAGCATGCATTCTGGGAAGAGAACTAATGAAATGCAATATCACAGACACTTGGAAGGTATGACAGGTAGCCCTTGGTTTACTTTTCAGGAGAAAAAAACAACTACTTTGTCACATTTATATACAAATTTGTTTTCAAAATCTTGGCAAACTACATATAACATATATTGAAATGAAAAACTGTCATAAATGAGCTGCTTCTCCTGCTCAGAAAGTGATTGTGATAATATGTAAGTACCGTATTTAGTAATGTTTAGCATCATCTTTCCCAAATAAAACACTCTTATTAGTCTGCACCAACAAAGCACCCTTAATAGCCTTCTATCCCATAGTATCACCATTGTGCAGTTCACCAGTCAAAGAACTGGTCAGTATGGGTATGCAATTTACTATCTTCTCTGTAGGCAGCCTTGTGGATATGGGCATCTTGAGACAATGCAACAACTGTCTAATTTTTACTGACAGACACTTAGTCCTTAAAGAAGCAGACATAGTATGTAAGAAGTGTACTTGCACAATGGCACTGGAGGCAAAACTCTCACATACAAGCACATATCAGTTGTCGAAATTGGGCACATACCACAAGACTGATGTATGCTGAGTCACTTAAAATCTTCCTGAATTGCAAAGATCACCTAGACTACCCGTTATCAAAGTTTTGCCTCAGCAAACCAAAAGGCACTTAAAAAAAAAAACTACCACCACACATACTGTCAATCTCAGTGGAGCCCCATACTCTAAGCCCCTAAGACAAGCAAACACAATTCTTAGGATCCTCATCATAGGATACTCACTCCATTGTGAGATATACTGATGTCCCTCTAACCAGGCAGGACAATGAGAATATAACTGTTAATTGCTTATCTGGAGCCAGATTCTACCCAATCATGCATGTATTGAAGCCATTACCCCACAGGTACAAGTATGATTCCATTATAGTTCATGTATCTGTAAATGACCTGAGATGCACCACCTTGGACTATATGAAGAGAGATATTATAGAGCTTTCAGACTATGTGTCTTAGGCTGGTATGAGTCTAGTATTAGGCAGCACATTATCATCACTGAGGATGTGTTCTTTTCCTCTATTTTTTTCCCTGAAACCCCCCTTACTTTCCTCCTTAATACTACACACTTACCTTCTGATCTTCATACCTTACTGATTGCTCTCCTTCACGTTTTCTTACCCTCTCTGGCTCTTCCCGCTCCGGTCACCCTGCGAGCTCACTCCGCTCCCCTACCCTACACCCAAATCTCACCCACCCCCAGTGCTCCTACATTTATACATCACAAGCCACACCCCTACCCCTAATTAACCAATTAGCATCCAACCTTTACCTAACACTTAACATGAATACACACCCATATTCCAAACACTCTTCACAATACCCTTCAGAATAGCCTATTCTGACTTTGATCTATCTCCTTAACAATTTCCCTACCTTTTGCTGACATTCTATATTTCTATCTTAAAAATGCCCTCATAACACAAACTTAAACTAACAATCCTTATTATATTACCTACATTAATACTAATTATCTCTATAGCACTTAACCTTACTCTATATGAGAATGTTTATTATTGGGAACCCCCCCCATTGTCTAAAACAAACACTGCCTCTCAGTCAACCAAGCTCACATATCCATGCTAACATCACCTCTACCTCTACCTACCTTTCCCCAAAGTATCATAGACTAGCTCATATTTCTATCCATCAAGCCAGAAAGTCCCTGAATAGTCTCTATAAAACCCTGAAGTTCTTACTTACCCTTCATCAACACCCATTACTCCATGGAGATATTCATCCCAACCCAGGACCAAATAACAACATCCCACTAAAGTCCCACCAACCACAGCCTACACCCCCTTTAACCTCTACTAAAGATCCTAACTCCTTACTCATAGCTCATCTTAACATACAGAGCTTAAATAACAAAATCAGCCAACTCCATGCTCTACTTGGCACCCAATCCTTTGATGTCCTATGTCTAACAGAAACCTGGCTTAAACCAGTGACAAAAGACTAGGAAGTCATCCCAACTGGTTATAATATAATAAGATTAGACTGTAGAACTAAAAAGGGTGGAGGGGTAGCAATTTTGTTTAAATCTTCCCTACAAGTCTCCATAATAGAAATACAAGTACCCTTTGATAGTCATGCAGAAACCCTTATCTCTAAGCTCCAGATCAATGCAAACAAGTCCATTAATATAATATGCTCCTACCTCCCTCCAAGCAACAATATCGATATCCTACAAACCATCCTCTGTTGGCTCTCCTCCTCCTCCTTCCCACAAGAAACCATAGTGCTTGGTGACTTCAGCATTGACTGGAATACCTGTACCTCAGCCCAACCTGCACTCCTTATAAATCTTTATGGCTTCTCACAAATTATCAACTCACCAACCAGAATCCATAAGCCTAGTGAAAAACAAAGCACCCTAGACTGGATTATTGTAAATAGCCACCCACTCTCATATAAAGCTGATACCCTACCAGATTATATAAGTGATCACTTCCTTACTTACACAATCAGGGAAAAAACATTAATTCCCAACCAAACCATCTTTAAAACTATACGTAACAAAAAGAATGTTAATCCAGACAGCTTCCAAGCTGAACTACAAGCTTATGACTGGTCTCCCTTGAAACAACTTCCACTGGATGAAGCTGTATCCTCCTCCTTCCCACAAGAAACCATAGTGCTTGGTGACTTCAGCATTGACTGGAATACCTGTACCTCAGCCCAACCTGCACTCCTTATAAATCTTTATGGCTTCTCACAAATTATCACCTCACCAACCAGAATCCATAAGCCTAGTGGAAAACAAAGCACCTTAGACTGGATTCTTGTAAATAGCCACCCACTCTCATATAAAGCTGATACCCTACCAGATTATATAAGTGATCACTTCCTTACTTACACAATCAGGGAAAAAACATTCATTCCCGACCAAACCATCTTTAAAACTATACGTAACAAAAAGAATGTTAATCCAGTCAGCTTCCAAGCTGAACTACAAGCTTATGACTGGTCTCCCTTGAAACAACTTCCACTGGATGAAGCTGTATCCTTTTTTAACTCCAACTTCCTACAAATCCTGGAACACCATGCACCTACTAGAACCATAAGAACTAGCACCAAAACTGCTCCATGGCTTACCAAAGAGACTAAACAAAAAATTTGATTAAGAAATAAGATCTGGTCTAAATGGAGAATCACAAAAAATTTAACTGACCACCAGAACTATAAACAGTTAAGAAATGCCACTAAAAGAGCAATACTCCTTGATAAAAAGAACTACTACTTTAAACTTCAGCATAAACATCAACAAAAACTGCAGATTTTCTATTCAACTATAAATAAACTCTTATACCCAGGACACACCAAGACTCCCAACCCCCGCAGGTCTCTCTTCAAACTCTTCAAATGAGATTGCTAATGCCCTCAGTACCTGCTTTACTGAAACTGTACAATCTCTTGCTAACTCTTTACCTCCTGCAAACTCTAACCTCCCATCCACCCCCCTTTCATCTAAAACCAGTTCCTACATCTCTCATCTTTACCTTACTTACTAAACTTAAACCATGTACCCCCTCAGCTGATCTCTTACCAGCTGAATATCTGCACATTTCTGCAAAAGTACTATCCTACCCTGTTTCCATTCTTATCAACAGAACCATTACCAAAGGCCTTATCCCATCTCTCTGGAAAATCTCTCACATTATCCCACTTCATAAAGGTGGTAACTCCACCGAACTTTCAAACTATTGCCCCATTGCCCTATTCTCTCCTCTTGCCAAACTAATGGAAACATGTATCCACCAACAGCTACTTGATCACCTTCTCTTAAATAACTTTCCATCAGATTGTCAGCATGGCTTTAGGTCTTTTCATAGCACCACTATTGCACTCTTATCCTTCTCTGACTGCATTAACAAACATTGTAACAATAATAAGCTCTCTGCTGCACTTTTTATTGACCTTTCTAAAGCCTTTGATATGGTTAACCATCAAATACTTCTAAGCATACTAAATACTCTCACATTCACCTCAGAAACACTACAATGGTTCAAGTCCTATTTAGAAAATAGACAGCAAGCTGTCATCTGGGACAATCACCTTTCCTCTCATCTTCCTATTACTTTGGGGGTCCCACAAGGCTCTATCCTAGGACCTCTCCTCTTCTCTATATTCATTAACGATCTACATATAAGTATTCCTCAAGCCACCTGCATTCAATATGCAGATGATTCTACTCTAGTATATATTGCCCCCTCTGCTCCTGAACTCCAAACCATTACTCAAACTGTATTTAGCTCAGTTGAGAATTGGTTCCTACAACGTTGCTTCCTACTAAATGCCAAAAAAACAAGCTACTGCTTTTTACCTCAACACTCAAGTTTTCCCCTATTCACCTCACTGTCAAGACTAGTAATGGCACTATCATTGCACCAGACCCAACTACCAAACTATTAGGCATAACAATTGATCAACATCTTAACTTTGATTCACATATTAACATGACTATCAAAACTGTAAACAGAAAACTTGGCTCTCTCTATCGTATAAAATCTTTTCTTACCCCTGAAGCCAGAACCACCATTGCCCATACCCACCTTATCTCTACCCTCCTCTGTTTCTCTCCCATTTATACCAATGTCTCCAAAAGTAACCTTAATAAACTGGCAACCTCCTATAACAACATTACCAGATTTGCCACTGGCTCCCCATTTAAAACCCACCACTGTCTAAATCTTAAACAGCTTGTTTGGCTAGAACTTCAAAACCAGATACTTTTTCAACAACTTATCATCACCCACAAAATACTACATCAGCCCACCAACACCCCTATTCTCAGTAGCCTCATCTCTCCCTATAGTAATCTGACTACCCTTCGCTCAGCGAATAAATTACAAGTAACCATACAGAAATCCTTTAACAAAGCAGGCGACTCCCTCGTCTCTAATTCAGTAGGAAGAATCTGGAACAGGCTTCCCAGCAATCTACAATTACTTTCATCATTACCACTCTTCAAGAATCGAATAAAACTACTCCTTAAAACCCAGAGGCTTTGTCCATGCACTAACCCAGATTAAACCTAAATGTAGCCTTACTGTTTTCACCCTCCTTCAATAACCAAACCTAATTACTAATGTTGCTTTTTTGGCTCTAATCTTCTCCTGTCTTCTAGTGCCTGTAAACTACCCTGTATTCATAAAATAAGAATATCCCCCCTATTCCAAGCACCTGCATTTCAACCTTATATGCATTTCTTTCTGTTTTTCTAGTGGGTTTAATCCTTATCATACCCAATAACCACCTAAATCCATCTTATCTTTCCTACCTTTCTCTAAGACAAATGCCTATCCTTTTACCTAATCATTCTGCTTACATGGGGGCGGGGGACACTTTCGGAAATTCAATCAATGAAGAAAGGGTATATAAATGTTTATTGATGTGTATTTTTGATGCCTCAATATGAGCAAAAAATGATTGAGTTCAACAGCTGCCTGTCTTTCTGGTGTCATTCTAAGGAGATCCGATATTTGTCAGCTTGGGAGGACACGGTTAATGGACCATGTTGTTTTGCTAAGGATGGTCTGCACCTTTCCCTTCTAGGCTTTTGAATACAGGCTAAAACTTTAATCACCCCCATAGCTCCTTTTTTAGGCAATACCAAACTGCAAAAACTACCAAAATAGCAAAATCAACTCAACCAAACTTGATGGTGTTAATGCACAATGCCAGGAGCCTAAATAAAAAAAAAAAAAAAAACTACACTGCTCCAAGCCCTCTTCATACTCAAGAATATAGACATCTGTGCAGTTACTGAAACATAGTGTAAAGTGGCAGAGAGTACCCTGGCAGTGCAAGGTTTGAATGCCTTCCACACTTTTAGACCAGTAACTGCAGAATATAGACATCTGTGCAGTTACTGAAACATAGTGTAAAGGGGCAGAGAGTACCCTGGCAGTGCAAGGTTTGAATGCCTTCCACACTTTTAGACCAGTAACTGCACAGACAAAAGCTAAAAGTGGAGTTATCTGGTGACATCCCAGATTAACCAGGATATACAACAAAAGGAAAAAAAGATATGTCAAAGATTAGGAAGGGTAATTCCCATAAAGATAAAAACTCTCTCATCAAATTAAATAAACAGGGCTAATTAGGTCAAGCAAAGCCAACGGATAAGGTAGCCTCCCAGGTAAAGATAACCATAAGGCATTCGACAGCTATGTCTATAACCTCAAGGGCAGCACACAGCAATGTGCTGAACTGGTATGTTATGGTGCCGCATTCACTGAGTCTGGTGATATAGTGAACCTGTAAATAGACAAATTCAGTTCCTACTTTACCCCCAGCCCCACAACAACCATCCACCAAAAATACCTTCAAATATATCCCCTCCAAATATAACTAGGGAGCATTACTGACTGCTCTCACTAAAGCTAAGAACACGGCCTCAATGGGTCCTGATAACATCCCAGGATGCCTCCTGAACAGTCTGAAATATAACATCAGAATCCCTGTAGTCATTATTTAATTATAGTCTTAAAGCAGGCTTTAAGCCATGAGATGGAGGACTGTGATGGTCCTCCCCCTTCATAAGGGATGACTTTCAACAGATCCTGGAAACTACAGGCCCATTAATCTGACTATTCTTATTTGCAAAATCATGGAAAGAATTATCATGGAAATTATCAACAAGAACATAGGAGATCTCCAGACATTAGATGCATCCCAGTTTGGCTTTGTCAAAGGAAGGTCATAATTACTGAATTGTGTGGACTTCTTTGAAAAGATCACTAGGCCAATGTTTGAGAGGAAAACAGTGCATACTGCCTACATAGATCTGGCTACAGCATTTGATACAACTTGGATATTGTCAACAAATTTTAAAAAACTAGGTATAAACCCTTTTATAACACACTGGATAATTAGCTAGATCACTGATAGACTCAAAATGTTAGAACAATGAGGCCATCTCCAAAAAGAGGCCAGTCACCAGTGGAGTCCCCCAGGAGACTGTGCTAGGGTCACTCCTCTTTGAAATCTACTTCTTGGATGTCAAAGCTAATGTCAAAGGCCTCTGGCTAACCAGCTTCGCAGATGATTGCAAATGGGAAGCAGTCAATGAATACCCCAAAGAAGAGAATACCTTTCAGGAAGGTCTAACATAGACAACACTTGATGCCAAAGCCATGGCTTAAAACTCAATACCAAGACATGCATTATAGTACCTTTTGTGAAGTCTGCAACACTGGCTAAATACATCATATATAAAACTAGTCAGGGATATGCTAACTCATTTAGGTAGGATCCTAGCCTTTGACCAACATTTGTCTAGGACAGTAAGAAAATCCTTCTGTGTTGCTCATCTTATACGCAAGGGCATGGAATCTAGGTCCAGGGAGGTCATCATACCACTGCAGTTGGCCCACATCAGATCCATCATACAGTATAATGCCCGCTTTGGTATGTAACTGACCAGACACATGCCGCAACTGGAATGTCCATAAAGGTTCCTTACAAAATGAATAGAGGGAGTAAACAAAATGTCTCTTTACTTTGTATCATTTTGACTACTGAGACTTGATCATTGTCTGGGAGCACAAGGTATCCCTAGACCCTGTTTTAATGAACTTTCTGCACAAATGCAAAATAAACAGCATCCGAACAACTAGTCTGAAAGACCAACATTTTGATTGTGCCATAAATAGGAATGTTGGAGAGACAGATATGTTTCTCAGAGTTTTCCCATTCTCTCAAACAAGCTACCTAGTATTGTGAACCAGAGTTTGTACCCTATCCCTATTTAAGTGCAACTTGGACCAATGGATGGGTAATAAAAAATTCAGTAGAGATCAGAGTTCAGTAGCTTTGTACACATAAAAAATTCACCCATGGACTGGTGCCTATGGATCTGATAGACAGATGCAGTTGGTAAATCACCCCCTTATATAAATCAAATACACAGGTCTCATCTGGCTTGTACAGCCAGGCTTATAAAGGCCCTGGTGGTAGTTAGCCTAGCACACACCTATGGAGCTATGAACAAACACAGATACAAGCACACTCACTCACACATGAACAAACTTGTGCACACACACACACACACACACACACACACACACACACACACACATGCACATTTACATACAAGCTCAGTCTTATTGACAAATACCAGTCCTTACCTCAATCAAGGCAGGGCATAGCTCTAAACTGTCCTCAATATTGCAGAATGTCACAGATTTTTCCTTATATTTTTGCTCTGCCCCTTGTAAAATGTTGGATTTTCTGGTATATCACTGAGGATTACAGTCAGTTATGACATTAGAGTCAAATACTTGCTACTATGTATAATTATTTAGAAAATTCATGTTGATATAAACTCTGTTGTTCCATTTCTACTTGCTAAGCAACTTTTGAGATTTTATTGATGGACATTTTGTTTTAAACTTAGTTGTTTTATATAGATAGTTTTTGCACTGAAATAGAATACAGGATTTTAAGAAGAATACTAAAGATGATTTAACACCTTTAAATGGAAACTTGAAATTATTCCAGATTTGCAAAAGGTTTTTGTAACCACTAGGCTAAATATGGATACTTAAAAAATAAGTCTACTTCAAAGATGTACAGTGACAAGACTAGGGATCTGCAGGGAGCACTAGGGATCAGCAGGGGGACTACAGATCAGCACGGAGGAGTAGGGATTGGCAGGGATGACTAGAGAAGGATTAGAGATTGGTGAGGGACTAGGGATCAGTGTGGAGGACAAGGGAAGGACTAGGGATCAGCAGGGGGACTACAGATCAGCACGGAGGAGTAGGGATTGGCAGGGATGACTAGAGAAGGATTAGAGATTGGTGAGGGACTAGGGATCAGTGCGGAGGACAAGGGAAGGACTAGGGATCAGCAGGGGGACTACAGATCAGCACGGAGGAGTAGGTATTGGCAGGGATGACTAGAGAAGGATTAGAGATTGGTGAGGGACTAGGGATCAGTGCGGAGGACAAGGGAAGGACTAGGGATCAGCAGGGGGACTACAGATCAGCACGGAGGAGTAGGTATTGGCAGGGATGACTAGAGAAGGATTAGAGATTGGTGAGGGACTAGGGATCAGTGCGGAGGACAAGGGAAGGACTAGGGATCAGCAGGGGGACTACAGATCAGCACGGAGGAGTAGGGATTGGCAGGGATGACTAGAGAAGGATTAGAGATTGGTGAGGGACTAGGGATCAGTGCGGAGGACAAGGGAAGGACTAGGGATCAGCAGGGGGACTACAGATCAGCACGGAGGAGTAGGGATTGGCAGGGATGACTAGAGAAGGATTAGAGATTGGTGAGGGACTAGGGATCAGTGCGGAGGACAAGGGAAGGACTAGGGATCAGCAGGGGGACTACAGATCAGCACGGAGGAGTAGGGATTGGCAGGGATGACTAGAGAAGGATTAGAGATTGGTGAGGGACTAGGGATCAGTGCGGAGGACAAGGGAAGGACTAGGGATCAGCAGGGGGACTACAGATCAGCACGGAGGAGTAGGGATTGGCAGGGATGACTAGAGAAGGATTAGAGATTGGTGAGGGACTAGGGATCAGTGCGGAGGACAAGGGAAGGACTAGGGATCGGCATGAGGGACTAGGAATCGGTTTTGAGAACAAGGGATTGGCGGGGTGGTGCTAATTAGACACTTAGACAACACAAGATAGACTTCAGTTGAATTTTTCATTGCAAACAATAGTGGTAACATCAGAGAACATTAAAGACATCAGCCTGTAACCTTCTGTCCACAGCACTAATTATACTGTGTTCAAGTACCTGTTCCTGGTTGAGATTAATTATTTTGGTGTGTTTGTATTAAGTTTGCTATTGACAATTATTTACAATTAAAACCACAAGTTTAATAATAACAGTGCCAGTTTTCTATAATTTTATTTCAGGTTATACCAACAAGCCTATAGTTCCTAATGTCATATTTCTCACCATTGCTTTAATATATTCGTTATCCTTTTGCATTTTTTAGTTGTCTAACTTTTCCTGAATGATTGTTTAAATAACATTTCAACAGGTGCAATGGGTTCTTTTCATCAGGATTCCTATTACAGATTGTATCTAGTATTTGGTAGCTTTCATAATATTCACATTCTCGACATTTCAAAAATGTTATCCAAAACTGCTAGTCCCACATAATCAAAATGTACTGGTTTGGAGGTAACTATCTCAATTATACAGAATACTGTCTTAAGGTGATTTGTGTATAAGCTGACTACTTTGGCTACCTCATTCACACTTCTTTTATTGTTGTAAAGGAGAGCAGACTAACTTTATTTTTCAAACAACTCTGATACAGTCATAGAAGTCCTTCTGTTAATTCTGGTATCTAAAGTTGATGATAGCAGAAAATGTTTGTTGTATGAGGTAGTCACCTATTTAACATTTTTGAAGAGCATTGCAGGTTACTGTAACATTAGGAAAATGATTACAAATCCAGGTTTTATACATTTTGTTCTTCATGTCACTGTCATCCCAAAGGTGTGAGGAAGATTTCAAACCCTAATTCATATGATGCTTCTTCAGGAAGGGGATTCTGTTGTTTGAATAATTTTTATCCCTCTGTTCCCCATGATTAACAAGCTCTTATCAGTGATCAGTCTGTTCATTTTCTCACGTACAGCATCTGGGGGTAGCAGAAGAGGAAGCTGGGATGTAGAGATCGCACCTATCTTCCATTGGAAGTTAGGAGATTTTTTCTCAGTGCTTCTAACATCTCCTCCTTATTGGCCTTCAGACAGAAAGCCTGGTAAAATGTCTGCTAAGATGGTCTTTTTTATAAATCCATGCTTCAATACACACAAATACCTCAGCTACAGGGCATGGGCTCTTGAGTTGTTTCCCCCCTTCCTTTCCTGTTGGTAAAGAGCTGAAATCCTGACCCTTACTAGAGTTGAACTCTTGCCACAGAACTATGCCAACATTCTCCATCAGGGTAGCTGAGATGGCACTAGCAGTTCATCTATATGCTTCCCTGGTCATTGCCTCCAGCAAATGTGCATATCCTCAAATCTGGGCTGTCTGAGGCAGAGTTGAGCTAAAAGCTGTATGCCAGGGAGCTTGTTACTCCATCCTGCAAATTATCTTTTAAAACTATACAGTTTTAAATACTTATGTTCCACATTTCCACTAGTGATTTATTATTGAGATCTGTCTCTTTATCGCTGCCATTCTATAGGAATATAAAATGTATAGATTACAGCAGCAACAACAGTTTAATCATATCAACATATGTAAATAAATAAAAAGTGTGTGTGTGTGTGTGCATTTATCTATCTATCTATATCTATATATATATATATATATATATATATATATATATATATATATATATATATATATATATATATAGACACACACACACACACACACACACACACACACACACACACACACACACACACACACACACACACACACACACACACACACACACACACCGATGTACATGCAAACAAACACATGTCAGTTTATTCAGCAAATCTTCCCCAATTAAATCCAAATTTTTACCAACAGTGCACACATCTGTTAAAAATGTTTGGGAAATGTTCTCCCATTCTCCATAACTGCTGTTATTTTAATAAGTACTTATAATTTTAGGTCGTTTTGAGGGTCTATTTCTTAGTAACTAGAACGATTTGTAAACAGGATATATTTCAACTCGTGCCAACAATTTTTTTAAATTACACACAGTTTCTGAACCTCATCCCTGGGTCAGGGCATAATTAAACTTCAAGAAACTAAAGCTGCTTCAGTCTTTGATATTTGTAAAGAATGCTGTCTTCAGCAATCAAAATATGTCAAGAATATCCTTATCTTGAGGTTCACATATTTGCAGCATATGGAAACATGAAATATGCTTGCAAACATGTTTTGTAAACCTAGTTACCCTAAGAACCAGTTATATAACTTAGGTACTTTTATTTCAAATTACTCTGGTTTTAGTTTGAGTACTGTATTATTTTATGATACTGTGTAACAAAGTGGTCTCTTTCAATGTCTATTTCTTTGGATAACATTAAAATTAGCTTGTCCTTTTCAGCTCCCATTCCACATTATTACAAGACAGAATCAGATCATCTGCATGTGTGAGCTTCACTGATCCACTTTCAAATGCTAATGCTTTTTATACTACGTGTATACTCTAATAGTTACACAGTTTTATCTCTGCTATGTTATTGTTTCTTTATCATCAGCGACAAGTCTCATAACTTGCCAAAAGACGTGCACCCTTTTCTAAATAATCTTTGTATAATTTCTCCAAATGTTTGTTTTTGTCATGCCATGATGAGAAACAACACACGGTGGTCTTGCTCTAAAACAAGAAATCAAATGACCTTTTAGCTACCATGGATCAAAAACATGCAGGGAATCGTTTTCACAGCATTGCTCTGTCTTTGGTTCATTTGAATCTAAGCTTCGATCATCATGTGTCCACACTGGTAAGAAGTGCCTTCTACATTGCGCATCCCATAAGTAAGGGCATTGCATCCAAGACAAAGGATGCTATAACTTCTCTGTCCTCCACCCTCATCAGACTACTAATAGAGTACAATGCTCTCTTTTGTGTCTATCTCACTACACATGTGCAGCAGCTATAGAGACCACAGAGGTTTCTCACCAAGAAGATTCAGGGGCCTCCAAAACATGTCCTACATGGAAAGACTGAAAGCTCTGTCACTGCACTCTGTATCCTACAGAGGGTGACTTGTGGTTGGCCTACAGAGGAGCCTCTGACTTTGCCTAATGGACAAGCTGCACATCTGCAAATCAAATGGGACAATAGCCACTCAATCCAGGGATCTCAACCTAGCCTGTGACATTAAAAGAACATGCTGGAGAGATAGATATATCTCCCAGAGACTGCTGCTCCTCTTTAATAAACTCCCAATTCATGTGAAGCAGTGCTCCTCAATAATTCTATTCAAGAGAAACCTAGACAATTGGATGGGAGACCGTAAATTCACCCCAAGGTGGCACCTATCTCCCTCATGGACAGTGGCAGTCAGTGCTGATCATAGACTCACTCTGTGAATAATGACCATCTAACCAAGGTCAATTAAGAAACATGGGTATAACATGGCTAGGTTTGTAAATACCCTAGGGCCATTAGCCTAGTAACCTCCTATGCCCAGGGGATTGCTAGGGAGGACTAGGGATTGGCAGGGGGGGACTAGGAAAGGACTTGGGCCATATGAATCTATGATAGTTTGTACTTTCATTTAATTAGTAAGTATTCATACTGACTTGGGGAAATTTGGCCAGGGCACTGATAGGTTCATAGGTTCATAGGTTCATAGATTAGTACTAGGCTAACTGCCCTTGTGGGCCATTTTGAGCCTAGCCAATTACCCTCTGTGAGAATCAAACCCTGCATTGTGTGCCTGTAAGGTAAGCACCTTAACCATTAAGCCAACCTCCCACCCTTATTATTTAATTGTCTCAATTTTTTTAACTTAGCATACAATAAAGAAACCTTTTTTTTGATAAGTTCCATGAAATGTTTTGCATCCACCTCAGCTATGACAAATCAAATGGTTGTTTGCTTTAATAAAATACTTTTAATGTTTCTAAGACACTAATGACTAGGTGTATAGATTTTGAAGAATAATGTTAACATTGCACCTTTTTCTTCATCTATAAAATCTGATTTAATTGTCGGTAGTAGATGATCCTAAATGCTTATCGATTTTGCAATTTCAGTATTTTTGTGGTTTACTTGTATAATTTTGTTCATTATTAGTTTTGCCATATTATTACCTGTTTCATTATACAGCCCTGACCTTACCAATGCTGTAGCCTTCTTTAAGGTGTGAAATTGCTTACAGAACCTGTTTTTGCCTATATCTTCCTCTTTTTTGACAGATTCCCTCAACCATTTCATAATTAGCCTGCTATAATTAGCTACTATTATAATATACTAATATTTTGGATAAGGTTATATTTCCTCAAATATTCATACATCAAATCTTGATCAATGAGTAGGGGTGCAAATAGTTTAATATGTTTGTGTCAGTCACTGAAGGTTTTTCCAGATTATTTCTTTAGCTGCTTGTTTTCTTTCCGCGTCTGTCTTGTCATCTCTATCATCTTTGTTAATGTTTCTAGTAATCTTTGAATGGATGTCTTAGATTTGCTTTCTTAATGGTTAAGTACTGAGAATGTTAACAGATGAGTATATAGTCATACAACTGTAGACCTATGGATAAAAATCAATTTTAAGGAAGCTCATCCCTCCTTCAGACTGAAAATTTGATATACATACATACACACACACACACACATATATATATATATATATATATATATATATATATATATTTATATAGCTTCATAGGTTGGTACTAGGCTATTGGCCCTAGGGCCTATACAAGCCTAGCCATAAAAATTCCCTGGCTATTTCTTCCCACAATATTTACTTCCCTGGACCCCTGCCTAGCAGGGCGACTGACGTGATCCCCGGGATGAATTTCCTATCTCCCATCCAATCATTAAGGTTCCTTTTGAAGAGGGCCAAAGAGACTCTCTGCTTGACATGTATGGGCAGTCTATTCCAGAGTCTGGGGAGTCTCTGGGTCAGGAACCTATCCCTCCAGCATGTTTTGTTCATTGTGATGACAAGGGTTAGATCCCTGGAGCATGTGTCTCTGAGGAATTGGGATTTCTTTAAGTGTAGCATGTCCAACAGCTCTGGGTTTGACATGGCCTTGTATGTTAAGCTGAGATAACCTCTGAGTAGATGATATGTGACAGAGTATAGCTGGAGTTTTTTTAGACGGTCAGCATAGGACATCTGCTTTAGGCCTGTGATTCTTTTAGTGAGGTATTTCTGCGGCCTTTCCAGTTCTTGCAGATGTCTTGAGAGGTACATATGAAATGGGGCATTGTATTCTGTAATGGGTCTAATGAGGGATGAGTACAGTGGGACAATAACCTCCTTTTTTCTGGATGAAAAGCCCTTAGTGATGAGGTGTGCCACATAGAAGGATTTCCTGACTGTTATGGCGATGTGGTTATCGAAGGTGAGACCACTGTCCACCTGTGTCCCTGAGTCTCTTATCACACTTTCAGTGTTTAGTGTACTCCCACCTATGTGGTAATTCATGGGTACATGTTTTTTCCCAAAGAGGATAACTATACATTTTTTGGCATTGAGCTTGAGCCCATGGCTCTGGCACCAAACATCTGTTTCTGTATTTTCCTTTTGTAGAATATCCACATCATTTGGGGATTCAGTAATGGCTCCCAGTTTGCAGTCATCTGCAAACTTTGTTAGCCAGAGTCCCTTAGTATTGGCCCATACTTCAGAGAAGTAGATGCCAAACAAGAACGGTCCCAGGACTGAACCCTGTGTTACTCCACTTGTCACTTGTCTGGAGCTGAATTTCGAGTCGGCTACTTTTGCAGTGTGGGTTCTGTCAGTAAGCCAGTTGGCAACCCATTGAGTGACATAGGGATTAATGCCCAGCTCAGTAAGTTTATCTATGATTCCAGAGTGGGGGATGGTGTCAAAGGCCTTGGCGAGGTCCAGATAGGTTGTGTGGATCACCTTACCCTTGTCCATGGCTCTGGAGACTGACTCGAAGAAGTCAATCAGGTTCAGGAGAAAATATTGACCCTTCACAAACCCAAACTGTGTGGGGTCCAGTGTTTGAAGGCTGCCAATGCTTTGTTTATAAGTTCCATGATAATACGTTCCATGGCCTTGCAGATCAGGCTCGTCAGACTGATGGGGCGGTAGTTCCCAGGATCCAAGGTGGATCCCCCCTTGTGGAGTGGGATAACTGTAGCTGTGCACAACTCAGTGGGCATGAAGCCTGAGGTGAGGCTATGATTAAACATGACACTTAGGTGAGGTGTCAGTTCATTTTGTAGTTCATGTAGTACACAACCCAGGATGTCATCTGGTCCCATGGATGCTGTATTCTTAGCTTTGGAGAGTGCGTTTTTACCTGTGTGACCATTATTACCAGAATTTGGCAATCTTTTGGTATTGAGATAGGCCCTTTATGGGGTGAGGGGGCTGAAGTTTGCACTGAATCGATCTGCCAGGATATTGGCAATATCCTTGGGATCAGTATATTTAATGCCATTCTGTTTAGCTCAGAGCAGATCTGAGCATTGCCATTTAGATTCTTGGCATAGTTATAGAATGCCTTGTGGTTGTCTTTGGAATCTTTGGCAATTTTATTTTTGTAACTAGCTTTGGAGGATTTTATGAGGGATCTCAGCTTCTTACTGAGGCTGGTATGGGAGTTTTTTGCATCCTGGGATTTTCCTCTTTTCTGCAACAGTTTCTTCCTTTTGTTGTAAAGTTTGTTTATGGCAAGGGACCACCAGATTGGCTTCCTTTTTTTGGAGGAGAGCATCTTGGTTCTATTGGGGGGTCGCATGATTCATGCATGAGTGGATGTGCTCATACAGTGCCTTAGTTTAGGATTCAGCAGTCAAACTTTCAGTTCCCGTCTGCATGGGTGTCATGAAGTTTATTACTTCTGACTTGAGTAGCATGAAGTTGGTTTTGGAGAAGTTTTTTACGGAGGTTGCCATACTGGGGGGTGGGGGTGGGATGTGGATGTCAAGGGTGATTAACTTATTGTCAGACCTGACCAATGGGGGGTGACCATAGGTGTGGAGCATCGATTTCCCATGTTGGTAATGACCAGGTCTAGGATATTGGAGCCCCTGATGGGACTAAGGATTAGTTAATCCAGGGCGTTGGAATTTATGAATTCCAAGAACTGTTAGGCAAAGGTGTTGGTACATGAGTAGTTTTCCCAGTTAATGGCAGGGTAGTTAAAATCACCCAATATTAGGGTGTTTTGTTGTATCTTAATATTTTCTAGTATGTTTAGAAAGGTGCTGTGAGAATCTTGGTGCATGATGGGGGATCTGTAGCAAGCTACAATTTGGATTGCAGTCTTACCTAGTGTTAGTTGCTCTTGGAGAATTTCAGACACATAGTGTTGGGCAACTAGCCTGGTGTTGTGAATATCCTTGGTGAATATGGATACTCCACCTTTAGTGTTTCGGTCCTGGTTTGGTGGCCAAAAAGTGTGGTAAGAGTTGTAGCCTGGTATTGCAGGGTTGCTCTCTGGAGTCTTGAACCAGGTCTCAGTTACTGCACAGATATCAATGTTCTCCATTTTTAGGAGTGCCTCGAGAGAGTGCATTTTGAGGTTTAGACTTCTAGCATTGAGTAGCATTACCTTCAGATTTTGCATGCTTGTACCTGTTACGGTGGTGGTTTTGTCCTTTGAACTTTGACTAAAAAAGGCACTATAGGGGTGGCAAGAGCCTTAGCCAGTAACCTGAATCCCAGGGACGACAGGTGCAGACCATCTCTGGCAAAGCATCGTGGTCTGTCAGTCATGTCATCCCAGGCAGATAGATACTGGATCCCCTTTATATGACACCAGAAGCTTAGCCAATTGTTGAAGTCAGTCATTTTGTCCTTATACTGTGGTATCATTCATTTATATATATATATATATATATATATATATATATATATATTAATATTAGACATAAAGTAGTTTTTTTATTTTTCTTTTACGTCCTCTAGCACTTCTTGTAGCCAGTTGCTCATATCAAAGTAATATGATAAAATGGAATGAATGAAATGATTTATAGGTTGAACATTATTTATAGATGTCAAAGGACTTTTTTTTACCAACTTCTTTTATCAGAAAGTTTCCCAATAATCTTTGCTCTCATTTATTTATTTATTTGTTGCAACACAAAAAACAGTATAACACAGGTGACAATACATACACAGCAAGACCAATAACTATAACCATGCAAAACTGATTTGCAGGATTTAAACACTACAACAGAACTAGTTCACAAAATACAGTAGTATGATGCATTAGTGCATTTCTAAATACATCCCAACATCAGTGACCATCAGTGGGGCGGCCACGGTGGTGCAGTGGTTAGCATTGTCGCCTCACAGCAAGAGGTTCTCTGGTTCGATCCTTGGTTGGGGTGCCTTCTGTGCGGAGTCTGCATGCCCTCTCTGTGGTCGCGTGGGTTTCCTCCGGGTGCTCCGGTTTCCTCCCACATCATAAAGACATGCTGTAGGTAGATTGGACACTCTAAATTGGCCCTAGGTGTGAGTGCATGTGTGTGTCTTCTGTCGAAGGTTGGGCACCGGAATGGCAACTCGACACTGTCAAACTCCACTGCCAATCATGAGCGGACAGGTGATCCACTGTGGCGACCCCTAACCGGGAGAAGCCAAAAGAAGAAGAAGAAGACCAGTGACCATCAGCGTTACATATACACATTATTCATATACAATGTGTAAACTGTTAAATTCAATCAGTAATAGCTACAACAGTGTAATAAAGACTTTGAAAAATAAAGTAAATTAAATAAGTGTTGTAATAATGACTTGTAGGGTCCAAAAAATCAATATTAGTAAAGTGGAGTGATTTTACAAAATGCACTTATGATGCATTGGTAAATATATGTCAAGTCCATTGAACATCTGTGCAAAGTATAAACAGTGTTCATGAAAATACACTATAGAAACTTAAAATCAATCCAGACAGGACAAAATATTTTCAAGATGAGGGTATTCACACTAAAACAGCACAAGCGACAAAACTGCAGAATAGTAGAATAATCTCACCTTCAAAATATAATGACATAAAGCAGTTTAACCTTCAGTTATAATCTGCAGTAAACAAACCAGCTACATAACATGCTGCTCTACATTCTGCAAGACTGAGGCCGGCATTCAAAGATTTTCTATGCCCATGCTAACTGGCCAAAGTGTGTTAGTCATTTCACATAACAGAGAGAATCTCAAAGTCAGAGACATGGTAGATCTGCACAGAGGACCACCTCATTAGCAACTCATTACCATGTCTCTGAATCAAACACTGTGTTGTCAGACCTGAAAGGTCTAGTGTTCTCCCTACCAGCCTATTTATTGCAGTAGCATAGGCATCCACCTAATCTCTCTCTCTCTCTCTCACACATGCAGACACGCACCCACACACACACACACACACACACACACACACACACACACACACACACACACACACACACACACACCACATGAACACACACCCATAACTCCGCTATGTTTACCTCTGGCATAACTGTTATGAATGAATGGGTAAACACTGTCAAAAGACAGCATTCACATTTTCCATTTAGAGCAAACACTGACTCAGTAGAGTGCCTCTGTGAATCCCTCTGCAGAGTTCATTGGGAACTGCCACTATTTCTGAGAGAGCACTACATGACTAATTAGCATTAGCCACTGTCCCAGACTGCTACATCAATATGCAGCTCACAAATGAGACAGATCTCCATACTACAACCCCTGCCATGGGAAAATCATAGTAGGACACCAGTCTCTGAATCAGAAAGATTTAATGCAGTGTAGAAACCTTCCAAATTAAGGCACCATCACTGCAACAAGCCTTTCTGAATCACAGGGTAAGTACATGTAGATGAAGAAAGCACATGCAAAACTGTAGTTAAGCTAAACCTGTGGCTGTGAGCCTGATAATCAGGGCTAAAGCACCAATCAAATAATCACAATTAACTTAAGGTATGCCAGAGATGTAAAGCTGAGCTATTTCTTACCCACCATATCATGTAAACAATCATAGATTCATAGGTTAATAAGAGGTTATTAGGCTAGCAGCCCTAGAGCCCAAGTATCCCCGTTTGTTCTTTTTTGAGTAGTTTGTAGAACAAATTTATGAACAGAGTGGATCTGTGATCAACACCGACTACCCTTGTCCATGAGGGACAAGGGTACCACCGCAGGGGCGAATTTGCAGTCTGCCATCCAATTATCTATGTTGCGTTTGAATAGAGGCAGTGAGGTGCTCTGTTTTAGATGATTATGATTAAGTCAAGAATGGCATATCTAGCAAGAAAAGAAAAAATAAGTCCTTAATTTGGATGCATGGAGCTTTCATAAGGACTTCTACTATGCAGCAATGAAAAGTCTTGTAATAACAGAGAATTCTTATAACCATGTGCATGTGGAAAAGGGAAGGTTCAGAAATTATGCTGAGTCCAAGTAAAATCAAAATGTCAAGCTGTATTCTGACTGAGACTGTCTTTGAGTAAGCTACCTGTTGACTGCCAAATTTCTTGTGTATAATGACACATCCAAAACTTGGGGAGAACATCAACCAGTTCAGCTTGGCAACCCCACTGAAACCACCATTCAAATACCATCTGTTTGACTGCCTGCATAAATAAACTTAAATTGATGTTTCAAAAGTCTGGACATTTTTAAATTATACTTAACATTCGGAAATGGAATGTCCAAGTAACGGGATTGGGAAATGTGCTGAAGAAGGAGCGAGCAAAATGCTGTATATGCAAAGTTGTATAGATGAAGACTTTTCTGATATGTTATATTAAACTTCTGCAGGACTAGATCTAGGTTCATTTTCATAGATTCCTTTGTGAAGCAGATAATACAATATGACAGTTTTTGGAACAATTGCATAAGTCAGTTTTTGTTAGCTGAAAATTTCAGCTAAAACCTGAAAAGAAGTCAACAGTCTGGATAAAAAGAGATACCTGCAGTTTTTATCTATAATAGGCAACCAAGGGGTTCACAAGTAAATAAAGATGATCCGAAAGATGTAAATTAATACATACACAATGCTTTATCATTGTCATTTAATACAGTATCATTGTAATTTTCTTGATATGTAAAAATGCATGCTAAGACTCTGGTAGGTTTGTCTCTGTACACAGTACATAATAAGGTTCATATTCCTATGTCATAGTCTTGCCTCTAGGGTGGCTTTTAATGGTGGTCTGTTGTGTGAACAAGCAGCTTATGTACAGTAAAATCTATATTACATCTCTTGAGCTCTGTGTAAGTGGCACCTCTGAACTTAAGGACCACCAAATTACTGACCAGAAGTTTGTACCATTTACTGTCTCTAATAGACCGCACAATTAATTGCTTAATTTTTAAAATTGACTTGTTAGTATAAGGGGTGGGAGGTGCTACATTATATAAAAAAATCATTGGGTTTCTGATGACTTGTACTGTGTTCATGTGCCCATAATAGATAAATGTAATATTTTGCAAATTAAAATTGTAAAGAAGAACTGTAAAGATCCCCGGAGTGGTTTCTTGTTCACATCAAGTATAGCTGAAGATGAAGAATGCAGCTTAATGCCAAGATATCTGGGGAGAAGTACCCCATCATAAAGAGTTTTGGAAGTTTTGATGGCCATTTCATAGGCAGTCTAATTAATTGTAAATATTTCAGCATTATGCTTATTAAGATTAAGGCCAGACATCAGATAGAAATAGTCCGGAGTATCTATAATAGTCTTAATATCATTTTTTGAGTCTTCAAATAAAATAAAACAGGGTTCTAGTTTCCATGCTCATAAAACTTCCAGTCTGACAAGGTAGGAGTCATCGTAGCTCAGTGGCTAATCTGAATAAGGTTGTCAACAAGTGGAAAACGTG
Source organism: Protopterus annectens (assembly GCF_019279795.1). Taxonomy (NCBI): domain Eukaryota; kingdom Metazoa; phylum Chordata; order Ceratodontiformes; family Protopteridae; genus Protopterus; species Protopterus annectens. The sequence continues at coordinate 1,990,087,890 of NC_056729.1, read as the reverse complement.
CTGTACACCTACATCAAGGCAAAAGGAGGAGAAGCAGTGAAAGAAATCTTCTTTCCACAAGGCACACTCACTACACACACACACACCTAGGGCCAATTTAGAGTGTCCAATCCACCTGCAGCATGTCTTTGGGATGAGAAGCAGTGATAGAAATAACCCTATCAAATGGGGCATAATATAATACTTGCATTGCTCACATTATAATAGAGAAGCCTTAGTACTTCACAACAGTCCAAATGTAGCTTCAGCCTATTGAATCAATATCTTTCATGAGTAAAGAAACCACCATAAAAAACTTCTCCAAAGCCAACTTCATGCTACTCAAGTCAGAAGTGACAAACTTCATGACACCCATGCAGACGGGAACTGAAAGTTCAACTGCTGAATCCTACACTAAGGCACTGTATGAGCACATCTACTCATGCATGAATCGTGCCATCCCAAATAGAACCAAAATGCTCTCATCCAAAAAAAGGAAGCCAATCTGGTGGTCCCCTGCCATAAACAAACTTTACAACAAAAGGAAGAAACTTTTGCAGAAAAGAGGAAAATCCCAGGATGCAAATAACTCCCTTACTAGCCTCAGTAAGAAACTGAGATGCCTCATAAAATCCTCCAAAGCTAGTTACAAAAATAAAATTGCCAAATATTCCAAAGACAACCACAAAGCATTCTATAACTATGTCAAGAATCTAAATGGCAATGCTCAGATCTGCTCTGAGCTAAAACAGAATGGCATTAAATATACTAATCCGAAGGATATTGCCAATATCCTGGCAGATCGATTCAGTGCCAACTTCACCTCCCCTAAATGGCCCATCTCAATACCGGAAGATTGCCAAATTCCAGTAATAACGGCCACACAGGTACAAAACGCACTCTCTAAAGCCAGGAATACAGCATCCATGGGACCAGATGACATCCCGGGCTGTGTACTACATGAACTACAATATGAACTGGCACCTCACCTAAGTGTCATGTTTAATAATAGCCTCACCTCAGGTTTTGTGTCCACTGAGTGGCACAGCGCTACAGTTATCCAGTTATCCCAATCCACAAAGGGGGATCCACCTTGGATCCCAGAAACTACCGTCCCATCAGTCTGACAAGCCTTATCTGCAAGGCCATGGAGCGTATTATCATGGAACTTATAAACAAAGACATTGGCAACCTGCAAACACTGGACCCCACCCAGTTTGGGTTTGTGAAGGGTCGATCTTGTCTCCTGAACCTGATTGACTTCTTTGAATCAGTCTCCAGAGCCATGGACAAGGGTAAGGTGGTCCACACAGCCTATCTAGACCTTGCCAAGACCTTTGACACCATCCCCCACTCTGGAATCATAGATAAACTTACTAAGTTGGGCATTAATCCCTATGTCACCCAATGGGTTGCTAAATGGCTTACTGATAGAACCCACACTGTAAAAGTAGCCAAATCCAAATCCAGCTCCAGACAAGTGACAAGTGGAGTACCTCAGGATTCAGTCCTCGGGCCGCTCTTGTTTGGCATCTACTTCTCTGAAGTACAGGTCAACACTAAGGGACTCTGGATAACAAAGTTTGCAGATGACTGCAAGCTGGGAGCCATTATTGAATCCCCAAATGATGTGGATGCTCTACAAAAGGGCCTTACAGAAACAGATGCTTGGTGCCAGAGCCATGGGCTCAAGCTCAATGCCAAGAAATGTATTGTTATCCCGTTTGGGAAAAAACATGTATCCATGAATTACCATATAGGTGGCAGTACACTAAACACAGAAAGTGTGATAAGAGACTTAGGGACACAGGTGGACAGTGGTCTCACCTTCAATAACCACATTGCCACAACAGTCAGGAAATCCTTCTATGTGGCACACCTCATCACGAAGGGCTTTTCATCCAGAAAAAAGGAGGTCATTGTCCCACTGTACTCATCCCTCATTAGACCCATTATAGAATACAATGCCCCATTTGGTATGTACCTCTCAAGACATCTGCAACAACTGGAAAGGCCTCAGAAATACCTCACTAAAAGAATCACAGGCCTAAAGCAGATGCCCTATGCTGACCGCCTTAAAAAACTCCAGCTATACTCTGTCGCATATTGTCTACTCAGAGGCGATCTCTGCTTAACATACAAGGCCATGTCAAACCCAGAGCTGTTGGACATGCTACACTTAAAGAAATCCCAATCCCTCAGAGCTACACGCTCCAGGGATCTAAACCTTGTCATCACAATAAACAAAACATGCTGGAGGGATAGGTTCCTGACCCAGAGACTCCCCAGACTCTGGAATAGATTGCCCATACATGTCAAGCAGAGTGCCTCTTTGGACCTCTTCAAGAGGAACCTTGACAATTGGATGGGAGAAAGGAAATTCACCCCAGGGATCACGTCAGTTGCCCTGCTAGACAGGGGTCCAGGAAAGTAAATAATGTGGGAAGAAATAGCCAGGGAATTGTTATGGCTAGGCTTGTATAGGCCCTAGGGCTGATAGCCTAGTACCAACCTATGAACCTATGAACCTATGAAGTCAACTAGTATGGCAAAAGAAAAATCTGATGATAGAAATTGTAACCACACGGGATATTAGAGCTTGTAGGTGATCTGTGTCAGGTCTACTTTGAATTCACATAGTTAACATTTCAGCATATACCTTTACATTATTTGGCTGATAATTATAAACTGTTTAGAAGTTTACCAGGTTTCATCAGAAAGATGATACGTAGCTCTTTTAGTGATAATAGTAAATCTCCAGTGGAATACTTCACAAAACATTTCTCTAAAGAAGTCAAGAGAGCAGCTTAAACCATTTTATAGAAATTAGCTGTCAGCTCATCTGGCGAGATGCTTTTCCTCCAGTAGTATTTATATAGTGTAACTTATTTCTCCACTGAAGGTTGAAGACACTAAGAGGCAGTCTGCACAGGGCATGATTTATGCCCAGTTCAAATCGTTCAACCATTTTATACAAGAGGAGTTGTCAGTTACAGTGTCGATTTTTGGCTTTAATTACAAAACTGATGTAATAAACCATGAATTATTAATACGTTTTCCCCTTCTTTAATTGTAAAATCTTTAATTCTCAGTGCACAATGTGAGATTTTGCTTACTGCCTTTTTTTACTTGTGGGCTAAGAACTTGCCTGAATTCTTTGAAACTGCCCAGGTTTGAAGTGCAGTCCTTGTAAGATGCAACTCTGCTCTATATGTATATAGTGAGCATGGTTCCAGATTAGAAAGCCTGTATAATTTTAAAATAATTCTTATTTTACTTTAGTATTTTGTACACTGGGTGAATAGATTTTCTACTGTACCTTCTAACTTCTTGATATTGTCCTCTGTGTGAGAAACCTGGTGTTTGCACTTTCACAAACTTCCTCAATATTAAGATTAAAGTATTTTTACCATTGAAAAATAGTCATAGATTAACTAGGATGCATGTCTAGGCACCTTCTATTCTCAGTCTATAGTCTTCATAATAATGTATCCCTTAGGTCATTGTAATATTATTGCCCCTACCGATTACCCACTGAATGGAGGAATATTATATTAACCAGCCCATGATCAATTCAAACAGATGGTATTAGACTTAAGTGTTTAGCAGACTCCATCATAGCTTTGGAAACAAGTCCAAAACCTAAAATGCACTGAGTTTTTCTCCCTGCAGTGTAGAAAGTAGGTCATAGGTCATCAGGATGCTAGACGTTCCAAAGGTCACAGCAACTGTGTGTAACTGCTCTTGTTATGGCATACATGGGCTTTCCTCTGATACTTCCATCATAGATCTGACCAATGAATAACTGAGTTAATGACCACACTAAAATCCCCAAACAGCTGTTACAACAGTATCATCTTTAGATAATATGCTCAAAGGATCAAATAAATCTGTGAAAAGGGACAAGCAGTCCAGATAACTAAGTGACTCTAGGTATCCTGAATCTTTCTATACATTATGATTTATCACTGACAAAAAAAATAACCTCTTCCCTGCCTGAGGTCTTTGCTAAGATATACAGAGTGCATCTGGCCATAAAGTTAAAAAGATAATATCTACATTTTTGGGTTACTTTGAACTCTTGTAGTAAAATGGCATCACACTGTAAAAATGTAAGGAGGCTTGAACTGCATTTCTTTCAAACTTTTGAATTTAACTCCAATTACTAATTTTAACTCAAACTCTAAAGAAAACTGACAAACCACTTAAATAAACAAAAAAGAGGCAAAAAAAGGGAAACAAACTGTTTTTGTACGCTAGCGCTTTCGTAAAGTTTAATTACTCAACTTCTTCAGACAAACAGAACAAACATATCAGATAGACATAAATACCAAATACAAAATCACATGATCAAGGCTAAAAGTCATATGCCCAAGCAATGTTAAACTTTTAAAGTGACCACATTACTTTTCTGAGAAAAAATTTTTGAATGCATATAAAGTCATTTAAAAAGCATTTAAAATACCATCCGCCCTCCAGAAAACATTCAGCGTCCTAATTTTTTAAAACATACACAACCAAAATACACAACTAATATAAAATTATAAACTGTCAATTATAAACTGTCATTTCAAATGTCGATCATATGGTGTCAGCCATATGGCAGTCGGCATTATAAAATGTCGACTTTGTGTAGTAGACCCATATATATATATATATATATATATATATATATATATATATATATATATATATATATATATATATATATATATATATATATATATATATATATATATACACACACACACACACACACACACACACACACACACATATATAGATATAATATATATGTATATATATATATATATATATATATATATATATATATATATATATATATATAAATATATGTGTATATATATATATATATATATATATATATATATATATATATATATATATATATATAGATAGATATATATAGATAGATATATATAGATATATATGGATCTTGGCTTTGCCCCATTACTTCAAAGTGAGTCACACAAAATTTCAGTATGTCACATGGAAACTGATTTCTTTTTACTAAAAGGGACACTGATGTATCTGTACAAAATATATGTCTTTCATGAAGCATGCTATCCCTGTTGCTGCTTCACTATAACCTGTAAATTATAACTTCATGACAATGATACTGTCATAAAGAGAAATTATCTTGGCAGACATCTGTGCCAGAATTGTGATACCCTTTTTTTTTAAATTTATATTACCTATATAGTTATCAGACTATTTTCTCCAGTCAAAACTATCACATCCCCTTTCCAGTATTAGAATAATGACAACTAATTCAGGATATGACTGCAGAGTTTGCAGTTTTACCTGATATTAATTTATTCGCCTCTCAAAAAAGGTATTTGAGCAAAGCTCATTTAAGAAACAGCTGGTGTCAAAAGATTTGAACTGCCACTTTTGATTAATTAGTGACTTGAATTGTGGTTGTTTAAAAAATCTGTCTATATTCCACAATAGGCATATGTGTATCCAAGGCTCTGACTGCCCTTATCACATTATGTAATTCATTTTAAATCACTTCCTTTTTCGATTTTATCAGGTCTTCATTTTCTAACTTTCAGTTGTCAGCCAAATTTCTGTCCAATTTAACTCACTTTTTTCTTAATCTATTTCTTACCAGTTAAAAGAACTGGCCCTTCAATAATCTATCTATTTATCTATCGATCAATCTCTCTATCGATTTGAATATTTAGTACTTTTGGGACATGAGAGAGAACTGGAGTGTTTATAGAAAACCCATGCAGACACAGAAGAACATATAAAACTCCTTGTAAACAACTGGCAGTCAGGACAGAAGCCCAGGCCTAGACTAAATTAGATTTCTTAATACTAAACTACCATGTTGCCTCAAATGTCTCTTTATTAAAGACCCGAATGGCTACTGGAGAATAATAGCTCCAGATACTGTTACATGTTACTGGTCATTTTATGAAGCATACCTTCTCTATATTGGCTGAATTATGATTTGTGCAATTTCATAAGGTGATTTGATAGCGTGCATGTTTCCAAAGGAGCCAAAGTGTCAACATAAAAGAATACATGCCTTACTGCAACGTAAGTTTTCATCTGTGGTCAGCTGTGTGGTGGCAACCATCTACAGCCTCAACACTTCTTGTTTGGGATGATGTTAGTTTGGATGTTAGAGTTGGTTCTGGTCATTAGGTACTCCTGTCACCACCTGATCCTCTGATATAGAGTTAGTTATCATCCAGATTGTATTTCTTGTTACAGCAAATATGTTGTTTTAACATTAAAACATGTCATTTGACTACAATAAGACACTACCAATGCATATGTTACCCTTTTAAATAAGTTGACTTTGAGCTAAAATCTCTCCTCCACTTTACTTTCCGTTTTGCATTATAAACAGGGGTACCACTAAATACTTGATGATGTGTACATTTCTGGTGGTGAAAAAAAAATATCATTCAGATCCTTGGGGATTACTCTCATCTTGGATTAAATATGTTTTGGAACACAAACTTCTTCTCATTAATACAAAACAGATATGTCACGGGAAGATGAATCAAAACTACTCTTCAATTTTTCCCTTGGAACTAGACAAACTTTCAACTTAAGCACTCAAACCATTCACTTCTCATCCCAGCACTTGCACAAAACTCATAGCAAGCACTAATAAACCTTAGCACTAGACCCCCATATACTGTAGAGAAGCACAAGGCTCTCTATTTGACCTTACCAGCCAATCAGTAAAAGAGTTCACTGTAGCTATCCAGGCATGTCCAAATGGCAGTTTCAGGTGTACTCTCTAGTCCAACTAGTGAATCTGGGCATTTTGAGGCAATGTTACAATTGCCTCATGTACACAGACAACCCTCTCCTCCTTCCATCAAACACTAATACATGTGAGAGATGCAGTTATACAGCCAAACTGGAGGCTACGCTCTCTCAGCCCAAGACTGGACCAGGCAGTCAAGAGGAGAAGGGAATTACTTGCATAACACCACCAGTCTCACAAAGACCTATGAAACCAGCACCAGCAAAAAACACACATAAATACAGGAAAACATACTCAGAGGCTCTAAATAAAAATCTGCAAAAGCAACAGAGACCTCCAAAGCAGACATCCAAGCAACCTCCACCCCCCAACAGAAACCATGAAACACATACTTCACAAAACCAGTGTACCATGCAATCACAGCCCTTCAGGCAAAATAATATACCCACCACACTAGTAATAGGTGACTCTATAGTCAGGCCCACTGAAGTCCCACACACTAGGATGAACAAGGAGAAGGTTACTCTTAGCTGGCTGTCGGGTGCTAGGATCCAACACATAACACAAGCACTCAGGTCACTCTAGAACAAGTACAAATATGACTCTGTCATTGTCCATGTTGGTGTGAATGACTTGAGCCGTACCTCCCTGGACTACATGAAGAGACATGGAGGAGCTCTCTGATCACATAGCCCAGGCTGGTATGACCCTGACCCTGAGTAGCATCCTACCCTCATCAAGAATGATACCACGGTATAGAGAAAAAATTATCAATTTGAACAAATGGCTAAGCTTCTGTTGTCATTCAAAGGGGATCCAATGTATGTCAGCCTGGGATGGCATGCTCGACAAGCCACACTGCTTCGCTAGAGATGGCTTGCACCTAACACCCTTAGGCTTTCAAATACTGCCCAAGGCTCTTGCCACCCCCATAGTGCCTTTTTTAGGCAAGGCTCAAAAGACAAACCCACTGCCGTAAATAGCACATGTAACAAAAAACTGAGTTTATAAATTCTAGGAAATGTTGGGCAAGGGAGTTTGTACTTGAGTAGTTCTCCCAGTTAATGTTTGGTTAATTGAAATCACCCAATATCAGGGTGTTTGGTAGGACCTTTATGTTTCCCAGTGTTTCCAGGAATGTGGAGTGGGGGCCCTGGGACATGGACTCAATGCCAGAAGTCTAAACCTCAAAACGCACGCACTCGAGGCACTCCTCAGTATGGAGAAAATCGATATATGTGCAGTAACAGAAACCTGGTTTAAGGCTCCAGAGAGCATCCCAGCACTACCAGGCTACAACCCATACCATACATTTTGGCCACAAAACCCGGACCAAAATACAAAAGGTGGGAGAATATCCATATTCATCAAGGATACTCACACCTCCAGGTTAGTGGCACAGCACGATGCTTTAGAGATCATCCACGTGCAACTAACAATGGGAAAAACTGCTATTCAAATTATAGCTTGCTACAGATCACCCGCCATGTCCCAGGACCCCTAGTCTGCATTCCTGGAAACACTGGGAAGCATAAAGGTCCTACCATACACCCTGATATTGGGTGATTTCAATTACCCAAACATTAACTGGGAGAACTACTGAAGTACAAACTCCCTTGCCCAACATTTCCTAGAATTTATAAACTCAAATGCCCTGGATCAACTTGCCAACACCCCCACCAGAGGTGACAACATATTGGACCTGGTCATCACCAACATGGGCGGCCGGTGTTCCACACCAGACGCCAACCCCTCTTTGGTTATATCTGACCATAAACTAATCACTCTGAATATCCACATTCTGCCACCACTGCCAGTCAAAGAAACCACCGTGAAAAACTTTTCAAAAGCAAACTTCACGTTACTTAAGACCATGGTGGGAAGTTTCAAAGCTCCCAAGCTAAAGGATAATGCTGTCCAAGCTGCAAAATCCTTTACTAATGCACTCTATGGGCACCTACAAGAATGCATGGATCATGCTATCCCAAACTAAATCAAGACATCCACTCCTCCAAGAAAAGGAAGCCAGTCTGGCGGACCCCTGCCATAAACAAGCTAAATAATAGAAGGGGGAAACTAGTACAGAAGAGAGTAAAATCCCAAGAAGGAAAGACATCCCTGATCAGTATCAGCAAGAAACTACATTCCCTCATAAAATCATCCAAGGCTAGCTTCGAAAGAAAAATTGACATGGACTCCAAAGATAACTACAAGGCATTCTTTAGCGATGTCAAGGATCTAAGTGGCAATTCTCAGATCTGCTCGGAGTTAGTGCAGAATGGCACAAAATACACTGAACCAATTTATATAGCCAACATCCTGGCAGACAGGTTCAGTGCAAACATCACCCCTCCCCCTCTCACCCCCAAAAGGGCCCATAACTATACCAGAAGAAATGTAGTGCCCCTGAAATCACAGACGCTCAGGTTAAAACAGCCCTCTCCAAAGCCAAAAACACAGCATCAATGGGACCGGATGGTGTCCCAGGCTGCGTTCTACACAAGCTCAAAGATGAACTAACCCTCATCTAAACACACTGTTTAAACTCAGCCTCTCCACAGGCTATATGACCACATAGTGGCGCACAGCAACGGTTATTCTGCTCTACAAAGGTGGAGCCACAATGGACCCCGGGAACTATCGCCCTATAAGCCTGACTAGCTTGGTCTGCAAAGCTATGGAACGCATCATCATGGATCTCATCAACAGAGACATTGGGAACCTCCAAACACTGGACCCTACCCAGTTCTGCTTTGTTAAGGGCAGATCATGCCTCCTAAACCTGGTGAACTTCTTTGAGACAGTTACCAAGGCTATAGATGAGGGAAAGGTGGTCCACACAGCCTACCTAGACCTGGCAAAGGTCTTCGACACCATTCCCCACTCAGGTATTATAGACAAGCTCACCAGCTTGAACATAAACCCTTACATCACGAGATGGGTTAACAACTGGCTCACGGACAGAACCCAAATGGTAAGGGTTGTGGGAGCTAGGTCTGACTCTAAATCAGTTACAAGTGGCATTCCCCAGGGCTCAGTCCTATCACCCCTTCTGTGCGGCATATACTTCTCAGAGGTACAAGCAAGCACAGGAGGACTATGGCTGACCAAGTTTGCAGACGACTGCAAACTAGGGGCTATAACTGACTCTCCGGCTGACACAGACATCCTCTAAAAGGGTCTCACTAAGACAGATACCTGGTATCAAAACCATGGCCTAAAGCTAAATGCCAAAAAGTGCATAGTCATCCCCTTTGGAAAAAACAAAGTACCCACAAACTATCACATAGGTGGTAGCCCCCTAAATACAGAAGGCATAATAAGGGATCTGGGGACCCAAGTGGATAGAAACCTCTCCTTTGATAATCACATTGCCAAAGTGGTTAGAAAATCCTTCTGTGTGACCCACCTAATCACAAAAGGGCTTGCATCCAGATCAAAAGAGGTCATTGGGCCCCTCTACATATCACTCATCAGACCCATCATAGAGTACAATGTCCCATTTGGGATGTACCTTACAAGACACCTGCAACAACTGGAAAGACCACAGAAGTACCTCACCAAGAGGATCACTGGCCTCAAGCAGATGCCCTATGCAGCTTGACTGAAGAAATTCCAGCTGTACTCGGTTGCATGCCACCTACTCAGAGGTGATCTCTGCCTGACATACAAGGCCATGTCCAACCCAGAATTGATGGACATGCTCCACCTAAAGAAAACCATATCCCCTCGAGCCACATGCTCCAGGGATCTAACCCTCACCACAACAATAAATAGGACATGCTAGAGGGATAGATTCCTGTCCCAGAGACTTCCCATGCTCTGGAACAAGATTCCAATCTACATTAGACAGAGCTCCTTGCTAACTCTCTTCAAGAGAAACCTTGACGAGTGGATGGGAAACAGAAAGTTTACCCCTGGGATCACTTCAATGGCTCTGCTGGACAGAGGCACAGGGAACTAATCTAAGGGGGCGGCGAAAGTCAACACATTCTGGCTAGGCTTATAAATGCCTTCGGGCAGATAGCCTAGTACCTACCTATGAACCTATAATCCGAGGACTCATCTCACTGTTCATCTCTATACCAATTCCGTCATGCCAGGTATTTGCCTTAAAGTAACTCATACTTGTACATCATATATATTCTCTGCTCTTTACACTGAACAATTAATCAACATTGTCATATCCTAAAAAATTTCTTTGCATAGAATTCTGAATAATGTATCAGTTTAATATAATTTTGCTACCCATTCTGCCAGGCTTTCCTTGTGATTTTTCTTATGGGTAAGATATACATCTCAAGGTCATATTTCTCTCTAGGTACAAAATGCTTAAAGCCACAATTCTCTTGAGCATTCTTTATTCTTCCTGTTAATGAACTTCTCATGATCTCTTTTTTTATGCACCTCTTATTCACAGAACCAGTACTGAGACCAACACTGTCCTATGCCAAGTGACTACTTTGGAACAAACACCCCACTCTCCCCTTTACCTCAGAAGGGTAAGATTCAACCAGCATTAATGTTAGGCTGTCTAGAAATGCAAACTTGTTTCACAGTTTCCATGGCAGTGCTGCACAATGAGACTGGGCTTAGATGACCCTGAACCATATCTGGTCTGCTCCATATCTCACCTAGTGCCATTTTAACATTTTCAGCCTGTCTCTCTGATACAGATGGAGCTTATTTTTATATCTTGATGGGCTGCAGCACTGCTGTTGAAAATGTCCAGTCAGATTTCCTACCATGTGTAAAGTGAGGTTTCACTGCTTGATGGCTTCAAAACAGAGGCATTGCTATAGAAAAGGTGCTTTGGATGTACAGCTACCTAATTAGTTTATGGCATTTTACAGAGTATGCATAGTTATAATACATGCAGCATAAAATAATTATAATGGAATGCTGCTGCTGGGCTTTTTCCATCATAGAACAGAAAACTACAGCTGAAAGGTGAGTAAATGTATAGTTTGTAATGCAGTAGCTCATGTCAGATCCCACAAATTCAGCTGTTTGACATCAGGTTATTATCCATTTGTGTAACTTCCATGTTCAGAATGATTTCATTATTGAACATGCATAGTGACCATCTCTGCTGTCATTTTTGTGGAAGACTGTTGTCACTCCCCTCCATATAACCACACTGAGCATTTTTATTAGATTTATCTCAAACAACCCTTGAAACCTGCATCCAGATGCACACAGGTACAGAGGTCTTCATGGCCATATCTGAAAGAATGAATGGAGTGGAAGAATACTGAAGAGAGATGGCCCATAGAAATGGTCACATGATGTCAGACTGGAAGAAAACATGGGCTGAAAGCTATATAAGACTTTGGTCCGACTTTCCATTTTAGAAATGCATTGCAAAACTTTGGAGTGGGTAGTTCTTCAAATACAAGAAAAGCAAATTTCCAATGTCTCAGCTGATACAATGACACAACTAAGTTTTTGTGAAACTGTGTGTGTATACTGTATGTCAGGTGGCAAATAGTTTTGACACAGGCTCATTTAAAGTATTTTTCAGAAATTGTGGAAGAATGGATAAGATTCATGGAATGTTAAAGGCTGGGATCATGAACATGCCACTAATTACATTATGTCTCTATATGCATACAGGGGTTATACAATATTAGTACAAAATATACCATAGCAAGCAGTAGCATCACTAATTGTATACTAATCCAAACTCGATAATACTTCAGACTTAAACTCCTTCACTAATGAAGAAATTCTCTGCTGTTACTTCATTGCTAGCATACAAATTTCTGTTTGCTATTACACAAATGATCATTTGACACACTAGCATACACATTTCTGCTTGCTATTACACAAATGATCATTTGACACAATGATGACACAGAAGAGCATTGAATAGCCTAGTATATCATTAGCTACCCTTAAATGAGGGGTACAAAATGCCCTACGGTTGTTTTGCATGAGTACATATTACAATCCGCTCGCTAGATAACTTCTGTCTGTACACTGAGTCATGTACTTATTGTAATGTTGATCCAGAAAAAAGATATTGTGGGCTTATAATTTTTTATATGACCCTATTAGTACCTTCTGGAATCTCATATGGATGTTTATATTTTTATTACCTTTATTAAATGAAGTCTTGTACTAAACTGCAATAACATGCATTCCTATGCACTAACCTAAGCTCAATAATGCTTACAGTGTGAGGTGCATTATGATTAGATTACAAATGTTCCTATACATTCAATGCATATTGACAATTATAAAAACATTTTCCAATTTCTGCATTCTGCTACTGTTCTGCCACATCTCCTTCATTCGTCACTATTACTGTATATCATTAACTGATCCACTCCTGTGATTACCTTTACTTAGAATTGTTACATGTTTTTTATGCTTTTTACTTTTAAGTGCCTCCATACTTAATTATTCTAATTAGTAACAAATTGTTATATAAAGGATTCATTTCTAGTGGCATTTGTTCTGATGAAGTCTCTTACAGCTTGAGACAAAAATATCTTAACCTTTCGTATGTTTTATGTTAATAAATAGTTTTACTTGACTTTGGATTTTGGATTTTGGATACTACTTGCATTTGTATTGGATGTAGCACAGTTGTGTGGGGTCAGTTACTTGCTCAGGATGACTTTATGTTTTCTGAACATTTCTAAATCAAACATCCAGCCCCAAATAATAAGACAGTACAGCTCATAGCAGTACCCTAACACAACTACTTAGTAATATTAAGTTTTCACAAATTATACAGAAATGAAGCACTGTAGGCCAACCACCTGAGCTGAAGGGAACATTACAAACTGAGGTTATCACAATAATAACAATACTAATGAAGTATCCCTTTCTAGGAAGTATGGCTATTTGGGAGTTAGTAGATACCGATGGGGGAAGCAGATCCTGGTAATACTACTGATTCCTGACCCTGGGTTTGGACTGGGGTGTGCAGTCTTACATGAGTGTGCAAATGAATGTTAATTGTATTTTGCATCATTCTGACCACTGTTATATAATCCCCTACCTACCTACATACAGTTATAACCTTATAAAAGAAGACAGCATTTTTTTATACAAAGTGCACTGTAACCTTAGATATTTTGGCAGTGTTCTGTTACTGCATTTATTTATTTATTTTACAATTATTATCCAGGTAGGTGAACTGCTCCAAAGACACTTTTCAAGCAGAAACCAATGGCTACCACAAACGTACATGTTACGGCAACACATCAAGGAAAGGTACAACTTTAACTTGGATCAGTAAAACACTAACTTTTATAGGTTTCTATTAAGTAATCTTTGTGACTTTATAAAGGTGGAATGCACAATCTTATGTATGTTACAAAATGTAGCCATAAATTTATCGGTATGTCATTTCTGAGTCTATCCATATCTCTGACTCTGTCTTTCTCTTTCTGTCTTTGTTTCTGCTCTGTCTCTGTATCTCTCTATCTCTCTCTCACTGTCTCTCTGTTTGTCTCTCTCTGTCTCTCTTTCCCTGTCTGTCTCTGTCTCGTGTTGTCTTTTGCTGTCAGTCTCTATTGTTCTCTCTCTCTCTCTCTCTCTCTCTCTCTCTGTCTCTGTCTCTCTGTATCCATCTCTCTCTCTGTCACTGTCTGTCTCTGTCTCTCTCTCTCTTTGTATTTGTTTCTGTCTCTCTTTCTCTCGGTGTCTCACTTTCTATCTTATTGTCTCTCTTTGTCTCTCTCCGTCTTTCTTTCTTTCTCATTGTCTCTATCTGTCTCTCTCTCTGTCTCTCTTTCTTTCATATTGTCTCTATCTCTATCTCTCTCTTTTTTCTCTGTCTCTCTTTCACTCTCTCTCTGTCTCCAGCTCTTTCTCTTTTTCATTCCATATCTTTAAAGCCATCTCTCTGATTTAATGTATTTATTGGTTTTAGCTAGCACTTCTGACAATAATCAATACAAATAAAGTAAAGCTGCCATTTACCTTTGCACCTTGGTTTCCTGGAAGTCCTCTCTGTCCTGGTAAGCCTGCAACTCCCTGAAAGAAAATAAATGTTTAAGTATGTACCAAGTTTGTATAGTAAGAATATTGTGTTACACAAAACAAGATCAGTTAAAGTACTTAAATCTCAACCTTAAAGCCTTCAGCTCCAGACAGTCCCTTTAGACCTTGAGGGCCACGATCTCCCTAATAAAAAAATAAATAAATTTAATTAGTACACATAAAAAGTAATGTTTGCAGTACCAATGCCATAAAATAGGCTGACAGAAATGTTGAAATCCTCAGGAGTTTTTAAGCATAGTAGGTTTCCAATGAATGAGAACTTCTCAATTCATATAATAAAAAAAATGTGGAACTTATTTCGTCAGCAAAATGTCATAGAGGTCTACAGCCTATATTCCTGAGTGGCTCTTCAGCTGCCATTTGTGGCCTTGTGACAATTAAAATGTGTGTGTGTGTGTGTGTGTGTGTGTGTGTGTGTGTGTGTGTGTGTGTGTGCATGTGTGTGCATGTGTGTGTGTGTATGTCTGCATGTCTGTGTAATATTGAATAGTCGATTTTCACTAAACTGACTGCTCAATATGTCAAAACTCAGTCCAGCAAATAAATAAAAACAAAATCTAGCAATCTCATTGAAAAAAATATGTTTTTACAGGACAGCAGGGACCCTATCCAGATCCATGATAAATTAAATATACCAACTCTGAGATCACACAACAGAGGACAAAAAGGCAAATTCAGACACCTTGCGTAACCTCTCACAGAACACCCACATTACCGCAACCCCGTAGCAGTGAAAGTGAATCCAAGCTACAATTAAAAGGGTCCCACATGATCAATCAGCTGCATACACCAATGTTATAAACATCAAAGTAAGGCAGGATTTACACTTTTGACTATGTGCATCTCGACCATCTGAATGGGAGTGTGCATATGTGTGTGTGTGTGTGTGAGTGTGTGTGTGTGTGTGTGTGTGTGTGTGTGAGTGTGTGTGAGTGTGTGTGTGTGTGTGTGTGTGTGTGTGTGTGTGTGTGTGTGTGTGTGTGTGTGTGTGTGTGTGTGTGTGTGTGTGTGTGTGTGTGTGCGTGTGTGTGTGTGTGTGTGTGTGTGTATGCATGTATGCATATGTGTGGAGGGGTGGCTATTGGGAGGCTAGGCATCACCACTGTTAAAATACATCAGCAGTGTTTAGATTTTAATATGTACATATTGACTGCTGACGTCAGTATGCCTACATGTTTTGCTATTAAAGATGACGCCATCTTTGTTCTTTTGGTTAGTTTCTTAACTAAGAAGCCACATTCAGTGCCACTCTAGATAGTCCTGGTTATTGAAGGAATTTTAGTAAATGTTTCTTGCTGTTGTTGGGGCTTGCTGACCTCCTGGAACATGCAGTTGATAGAGAGTATATGCCATCTACAGTCACATCATCCTCTATTTCCTCCTTCTCCCTATCATCTCTTATGGGGGACTAGAGTAGTACATGTTTCATTGATCTGATATCTGGGACAGATCCGTGTCACCATACTTAAACTTAAAGATCATCTTCAAAGGAGAGAAACAAAATGTAGCAACCACATTCCATTTCCACCTTTATTAATAGTTCATCGGTTTCTAGTGTCAGCCGCAACATTATTTACATATAAAAAAGAATCTTGCAATATGTGAAAGCTTCACTTTTAAAACAGTGCTACATCACTAGTGATGTTCCTTTCCCTCCCATCATGCATCTGGGAAGGGTGTATTCGTGGGTGATACGACGATACACTTCTGGAACAGAGGTCTTCCTTTTCTCACTCCTTTGCATACAGAGCAAAAGCAATATTTTATCTAAAGTCATGAAAACAATTTTTTTTTATTCTGAATAGTTTTGACAAAGAACATGCAGTGGGTTACATTTTCATTACTCAGTTAAGCTTTTTTCTTTCATATTTCAATATTATAAAAACTTGGATTCACCACAGATCACTTTACGTCACAGAGTAGTAGCATTCCTATTGTGTAATGATGCAAAAACACTATTTTGATTTTGAGAACGACTTGTCCTAGAAGGAAGTTTTTAAAAGTTCTGTGTCTCAGTTTATGAAGCAGTGCTTCCCTTGGGTATGTTCACAACACAAAAGTAAGGAGAAGGTATTTCAAATAATTTAAAGGAGACACATACTCCACTTTATTCTGACTGTCTGCTGATACACCCATTTTATAGAAAAAAGTAGCAATGCATGTAATACCAGAATCATTTTTTTGAGATTATTCAATATGAGTCCTGAAATTCCCAAAAAGTATGTGCACTCCTCAGAACATAAAAGCATGAAACACACGCATGCATCTAAAGGACATTTTTTGAGGGGCAAGCCCTTCTGCACATTTGATGTTGTGGTTGTACCCCTCCCCCCAACTCTCCCAGTACTTATACATACTAACTATATGATGTACCTTGACGATTCTCCAAGATACAGAGATTTTTGTGTTACTATATATTTTTCTCTAATTAGACTAAAATAATCACTGTTCTGAGGATCGCACTTACACTTTTTAAACGCAGAAGGAGAACCCTCATCAGACAGCATTTCACTTCTAAATTCTTTAACCAGAAATAACAGTTATAAATAAAGGTGTAATAAAAAGAATATCTCACAGAAATTGGCTGGTTTGAACTGAACCAAGATTATTTTGTGTGACGACAGCATCATGGATTTGGTTTTAATTGTAGGATAACCTAAAAGAAACTCACTTCCAGCTATACAAAAGCATAACTCTCTGACAGGAAATAGCTTTCTGAAACAGCCAAAATTTTCATCTTGGGGAATCTGTGCTTATGATACAAATCAGACAGATGTAGCAGATAAGAACATGGCTCACCAAGCAGGTGATTCAATCCACGTGGAATATGACAGACAATATAGCTTATGTTCTAGAGATAATACTACATAAGGTCCTAGTAAAGGACCCCATTTGCTACCACCATTCCAGACAGTTTCAAATATCGAAAGCTTCTTGTTGCCAATAACTGCATCAGTCAAAACAAATATAACAAGTCAATAGAAGTTTTAAGGATTAAATCTGTGGTGGTGGTGCTGCGGTAGCGTTGTCGCCTCACAGTAAGACGCTGACCGGTTCGACTCTCAGCTAGAGCGTCTTCTGCGTGGAGGCATGCGTGAATGGGCATACCTTCGTTGAAGGTTGTGCGTTAGGGCTGGCAACTCAGCATGCAAAAATCAACTGCCAATCATTAGCAGACAGGAGTTCCGCTATGGTGACCCCTAACCGTGAAAAGCCAAAAGACACAACAACACAACAATAGAAGTTTTAAGGATTATATTAGAAGAATCATATCAGGGAACACTTATATGAAATAAGCAGACATGGCAGTAGGAATGCTTTATATAAGCATATTTGTAACACTGGTATTGAACACTTTTAAGTTTTTAGTTTTGGAATTATTGAATGTAGGAGCTAGGAGAGGTGATATTAAAACCAAAACAGGATGCTTAGAAGTTAAATGGATGTTAATTTTGCAATCTGACAAAAGGAAAGGACTAAATGAGTATATACCTTTAAAACTCTTGCTGAGGTCATGTGACTTGACCAGCTGATTTTGAACTTTCCTGACTGTATTTAAGCACTGTTTGTTAGTTTGTTTTTAGATCTGATGAAGCACCTTTGGTGTGAAAATGCTCATCTATTATATTTTTTATTGTTTTTATTTTTGAAATTAAATGAGTGTTTTATACAGTGCTGTGTTAGCTGGTTCTTTTGTTTTACTTGCTGCTTTTGAATTTGTTACTGAACCAGCCTTTGGTGGTGCTGCGGTAGCATTGTCGCCTCACAATAAGACGTTGTCCTATTCGATTCTCAGCTAGAGCATCTTCTGTGTGGAGACATGCGTGAATGGGCGTACCTTCGTTGAAGGTTGTGCGTCAGGGATGGCAACTCAGCATGTAAAAAATCTACTGCCAATCATTAGCGGACCGGAGTTCCGCTGTGGCAACCCCTAACCAGGAAAAGCCAAAAGACACGACAACAACAACAACTGAACCAGCCTTTACCTGCTCAGTTTGATTCTGTTTCCCCGTTATATTAGAACTTTATTATCTGAAGAATAGTAAACAAAGAAAATAAAATGGGCAGTACATTCCCACTGTAGAAGAAGAACAGTGAAATGTATGGTAAACTTCCAGAGCCCATGCTAGAAAGACATACTTAAGTTAATCTTATGAGGCACTAAGTGTTAAAGCAAAAAAATAAATGCAGTTACGTAAATGCCTGCCGCAGATCCAACAATGTATAAAAAATATCACAGAAATGTTCAAAAGGATCATTTTTAAAGTCCTTCTTTATTTATTTATTTTAAATTTGTTGTATTTTACTGTGAAAGTCTAACCGGGCAAAGCCTGTTTTCAGTTTATAGTATACATCCTTGATAAAAGTATGTTTCAGTAAAGAAAAACTATTTTGACACTCATTCTAAGCTGTAGCTGAATCATATAGTGCCAGCTGTCAATCCCTTATATGGCATTCCACTCCTCGGGTCTTTGATTGAAGGAGAAAAAAGTTCACTTCCTCCTTGGTCTGGCAATTTAAGCCAGATCCCTGACCTCTCAGCTCTTCAGCTGGGCAGAAAAAAAAAGAAAGACTTCTACTTTTAAACTGTAGCAAGCAGATTGTTACATTTGTATTTGTAGCAAGTGGCTTACTATAGCTTTAGCAATTGGCTTACTATACCTTATCACACAACACAGTGCTTCAGAAATGCCAGTACAGAAAAGACTGCAGGAACTACACTTCCCGATCATGCCCCCTAACAACTTGTACCCAGTGTGCTGGCCCAGTTGCCCTACCTCTACCACACTTCTGCAACCATTCAGCAGATTGTAGATCAGTTTACAGTGTACAAAGTGTATCGTATCGGAGGCAATTTTATGTATGACAATCAGACAAGTGGGCTATCCGTCATGATGGACAGGGGTTATAGAAACGTGTCAACATCCTCTCCCTCTGCCACCATTACATAAGGAGTACACCAAGGCTCGGTGCTATCTCTAATTTTTTTCTTAATTCATATCAAATAACTACCACTTGCTTGCCCTAAATTACCAATTATTCTTTATGCAGATGATATGGTCTTCTATAGAGCTGGCACATCTCTTTTACAAATCAAGAACCAATTACAACAAGACATGTCAGCTCTCAGCTCCTGGATGTTTTTCAGAACCTCACAAAACTCCACAGAGTCCCAGATGACTGGACTATTTTCCACAACCATGTCAAGCAGTGGAAAATGTTAGACACAGCCCTCAATTTCCAGCATTTTACTCAAACAACTAAACCAGAAATCAATAAACTGTTTTTAAGACTATGAAAATCTCAAAATTCTCTCACTTTTTAAGCCCCCCCCCCACACACACACATATAAGATCAGCCAAAGGCAAGAACATTCTACTTTCAGAGCTGAAATATGACTTACCAATATCAAACGTGTAGCCTCTTTGTACTTTACTGAGTAATTTTTTTCCCTAAGCATCATATGAACAAGGGTTTTTTAGGTCATATTTTGTCTACAAGTGTCTAAACAAATGCCTTTAACAACAGATGCAATAACCTAAACACACTATTCTAATAGTTTTAGGGGGAACAGCTGAAAATGATAGTTAGATTTATTAAGTGCTTGGGGGTAGCCTTTTGAGGACTGTGTCCATGTTTAAGCGCTAGGTGTCCGGGGGGGGGGGGGTAGCTAGCACTAAGAGCTTTTGAGTCCAAAATGGAATTTACTGACTACACCCCTGACCAATAATTGCTAGTGTCTCCAACATAAACTTCAACACTCATCAAACAACAGCTAACAGCATCTGCATGTTCATTAACCTATCCCCCAAACATGAGCATAACTGCATCCCATTAAAAAAGCCAAGTGGCTTCCAATCTCAGACTGGATAGCTTTCTTCCTGGGCTCACCTATCTTTAAATTGCTACATCTACAAACCGCCCCATGATTCATTAGGAGGCCATATTAATGACATCCACCAGACTGTGCATTCAGATTGCTCCCTTCTCCCACCACTAATCTGCATATCTGACAAAGCAACCTATCCAGCTTTTACAATACATCCTCTCTTCTCACCCCAAGAATCTCAGGATCTATCTCAGACGAAATTAAATCCTCTCAGTCATTTCAATCTTATAGACGTGACCTTAGAAACTATCTTATTAAACTATCAAGCTGCAAATATTACCAAACTGGTTCAGTTACATTATAAGCCTCTCCTCCTCCCTCTTACTCCTCTTTTATCAAAACCAACCCCCCAATCATTTTCCCTCTCTTTAGTCATATCTTTTCTGCCCTGAGTACTTTGCCTCACAACTCACTACCTCCATCTCGACCATCATGCTCCTTCAATTACCTCCTCTTCCTCTTACCCACTCATTTATTCATCTCTGTCCCATAACTGCTCACACCCTTTACATAAATTCTGTCTTCATCTTTCATTACCCTAAGTTTCCACACTCCATTGGAACATGGTTCTACAAATTACTTGTTTTAATCTGCAAATGTGCACTATGTAAGGCATTGTAATTTTATATTATTTCATTTTTGTATTCTATGTCTTTGAGCTAGGCTGAACCTGAAAATCATCAGCTGGGATCATCGTTCTATCATGGTTACCAAATTGAACAAAAATAAAATTATATACATACATACATATGCATGTATATATAAATATATAAATATATAAACAGAAATGAACACACACACACATATATATATATATATATATATATATATATATATGTGTGTGTGTGTGTGTGTGTGTGTGTGTGTGTGTGTGTGTGCATATATATATATATATATATATATATATATATATATATACACATATATAAATATATATCTATATCTATATATATATATATATATATATATATATATATAGGTTCATAGGTTCATAGGTTTATACTAGGCTATCTGCCCTAAGGCATTTATAAGCCTAGCCTAAATTATTGTGGCTTACGCCACCCCTTATATGAAAAATACTGTGCCCATTAGTTTGTTGTGCCTCTGTCCAGCAGTGACCCAGAGATGATTCCCGGGGTAAACCTACGATCTCCCATCCACAGGTCTAGATTTCTCTTGAACAGAGTCAGCGAGGTGCTCTGCCTCACATGGACCGGGATTTTATTCCACAGCATAGGGAGTCTCTGAGTGATAAATCTATCCCTCCAGCACGTCCTATTTATATCCGTGCTAAGGTTTAAGTCGCTTGCTCTAGTGGTTTTGGTGGATTTGGATTTTTGAGGTGGAGCATGTCCATTAATTCCGGGTTGGACATGGCCTTGTATGTCAGGCACATGTCACCTCTGAGCAGACGGTATGCGACTGAATAGAGCTGGAGTTTCTTCAATCTGGCAGCATATGACAGATTTTGGAGTCCCTTTATCCTTTTGGTGAGGAACTTTTGGGGTCTCTCCAATTGCTGCAGATGTCGGGTGAGATACATCCCGAATGGGGCATTGTACTCGATCATTGGTCTGATAAGTGAAGAGTACAGGGGAACAATGACCTCACTAGATCTGGATGTGAATCCCTTCATGATCAGGTGGGCAACGTAGAAGGTCTTTCTAACCACTTTAGCAATGTGAGTGTCAAAAGAAAGGCCACTGTCAACCTGGGTCCCCAGGTCCCTGATAACCTCTTCTGTGCTTAGTGGATTGCCACCTATATGGTAGCTTGGGGTTACCTTGTTTTTCCCGAAGGGTATGACTATACATTTTTGGCGTTTAACTTCAGGCCATGGCTCTGGCACCAGCTATCTGTTTCCGTGAGTCCCTTCTGAAGGATATCAGTGTCCGATGCACTTTCCACTATGGCGCCCAGTTTGCAGTCATCTGCAAACTTTGTCAGCCAAAGTCCTCCCATGTTGGTCTGTACTTCTGAGAAGTAGATGCCAAACAATAGGGTGCCAAGGACCGAGCCCTGTGGGACACCACTTGTGACCGGCTTGGAGTCTGACACAGCGCCAGCAACTCTAACCCTGTGGGTTCTGTCCTTAAGCCAGTTTGCAACCCATCTTGTGACATATGGGTTTACATTTAAGCTGGTAAGTTTTTCTACAATACCCGAGTGGGGTATTGTGTCGAAAGCCTTTGCAAGGTCAAGGTAGGCTGTATGGACTGCCTTTCCCTCATCAATGGCCTTGGTGACTATTTCGAAGAAGTCGACCAAGTTCAAAAGGCATGATCTTCCCTTGACAAAGCCAAACTGGGTCGGGTCCAATGTCTGCAAGTCCCCTATATCTTTGTTTATGAGCTCCATTATGATCCTCTCCATAGCTTTGCAGACTAGACTTGTTAAGCTTATGGGGCGGTAATTACCAGGGTCCGTAGAGGTGCCACCTTTGTGGAGTGGGACCACAGTTGCCGTACGCCACTCCTTGGGCACGTATCCTGTGGTAAGGCTGAGATTAAACAGCTGCCTTATGTGCGGGTTTAATTCCTCATTTAGCTCGTGTAGCACACAGCCGGGGACACCATCCGGTCCCATTGATGCTGTGTTTTTAGCTTTAGAGAGAGCAGCTTTCACCTGCGCATTTGAGATGTCCGGGAGGCTACACTCGGCTGGGATAGTTATCTCTCCTTTAGGGGGGGGAGGGGGGTGAAGTTTGCACTGAACCTGTCTGCCAGTATGTTGGCAATGTCTGTGGGTTCAGTGATTTTGTATCATTTTGGACTAATTCTGAGCATATCTGTGAGTTTCCACCCAGGTTCCTAACATAGCTGAAAAAGGCCTTATGATTGTCCTTTGAATCCATGGCAATTTTTCTCTCAAAATTGGCCTTAGTTGATTTTATGAGTGCTCGTAATTTTTACTAATAATGATCAGGGTGACTTCCCTTTTATGGATTTTGTTCTATCATGTAATAGCTTTCTCCTCTTATTGTAAAGTTTGTTAATGGCTGGGGTCCACCAGACTGGACGTTTGCCCTTTGTGGAAAGAGTCTTGGTTTTATTTGGGATTGCCTGATCCATGCAGTCCTGGAGGTGTTCATAGAAGGCATTTGTAAGGGCTTCCGCAGCTTGGGTTGTGGTTTCCTCTGACTCAGGGGCCTTGAAGGATACCACACCAGTCTTGAGTAGTGTGAAGTTTGCTTTAGAGAAGTTCTTCACTATGGTCTTTTTGTTTGGGGTGGGGCGGGATGTGGATTTCCAGTGAGATTAGTTTATGATCAGATCTCACCAATGAGGGATATACTTCGGTGTGGAGCATTTTGTCCCCATGTTTGTGACAATGAGATCTAGTATATTTTCTCCTCTCGTGGGAACAGTGACTAGCTGTTCCATGGCATTTGAATTTATGAACTCCAGGAACCGTTGGGCTAGAAAGTTAGGGCTTGAGTAATGTTCCCAGTCTATATTCGGGTAGTTGAAGTCACCCAATATGATGGTGTTTGAAGATACATTTATACCCTCCAGTGTCTTCAGGAAGGCTGTGTGGGGTTCCTGAGTTTGAGAGGGTGGCCTGTAGCATGCTACAATTTGTAGAGCAGTTTTGCCTATTGTTAGTTGCACCTGGATGGTTTCCGAAGCTTCATGCGTTGCCACCAACCTGGAGGTGTGAGTATCCTTTATGAATATGGATACACCCCTCCTTTTGTGGAGTGGTCCGGGTTTTGGGGCCGGAATGCATGATATGAGGTAAAACCTAATAGTGCCGGGGTGCTCTCAGGAGCCTTGAACCAGGTTTCAATTACAGCACAGACATCGATGTTCTCCATACTGAGAAGGGCCTCGAGCGTGCATTTTGAGATTTAGACTTCTGGCATTGAGCAGCATTACCCTCAATTTCTTCCCATTTTGTTTTCTAGGGTGGTAGGTTTAGAATTTGAGCCTTGCCTAAAAAGGCACTATGGGGTGGCAAGAGCCTTAGCCAATATCCGAATCCCAGGGGTGACAGGTGCAAGCCGTCCCTTGAAGCAGCGTGGCTTGTCAAGCATGTCATCCCAGGCAGACAGACACTGGATCCCCTTTGAATGACACCAGACATTAAGCCAATTGTTAAAGCTGATCATCTTGTCTCTATATTGTGGCATCATTCTTGGTGAAGGAAGGATACTGCTCAGGGTTAGGGTCATACCTGCCTGGGCTACATAATCAGAGAGCTCCTCTATGTCTCTTTTCATGCAGTCCAGGGAGGTGCGTCTCAGGTCGTTCACACCAGCATGGACAATGACTGTGTCATATTTGTACTTGCTGTGGAGTGACCCGAGTGCTTGTGTTATGTGGCGGATTCTAGCGCCCGATAGGCAGCTTACTGTGACCCTCTCCTTGTTCAGCCTGGTGAGTGGGACGTCAGTGTGTCTGACTATGGAGTCACCTATGACAAGTATGTTTGGTGTTGTATTTGGCCTTAAGGGCTGTGACTGCTTTGCACACTGCTTTTGTGGTTTATGTGTTGCTTTTGGGGTGTCTTGAGGTAGCAGTTGTTTGGGTGTCTGCTTTGGAGGCCTCTGCTGTTTAGGTAAATTTTTACTCAGAGCCTCGAGTATGTCTTTGTGTGTTTATGTGTTTGATTCAGTGGAGTGGTAGCATTATGTGAGGCTGGTTTTGTGGTGTGTGTAGTTGCCTTCTCCTCCTGTCTGGTCTTGCCAGTCCTGAGTTGAGAGAGCTCAGCCTCCAGTTTGGCTAAATAGCTGCATCTCTCGCAAGTATTTGTGTTATGTGGGTATATATATATATATATATATATATATATATATATATATATATATATATATATATATATATACACACACACACACACACACACACACACATATATGTATATATATATATATATATATATATATATATATATATATATATATATATATGGGTCCACGACAGATGAACAAAACGCCAGATCACCGACGACCGCATCGCCGAGAAGACATCGCTGACAGCAGACATCCCCGACAATGTTAAGTCAAGGTAATACAGAACAGAACAAATTTCTGTTCCCATAATAGACACAAAAAACACATTAAAATGTGTATAGCACCCCCCTGCACCCCCCATGTGTGGGGCGCACACCCCTACTTAAATATACCAACTCCAAGATCGCATCCAATCCAGTTATCACACTAACAGTGGCATCTAGTGGCATACATAACCCATAGCACTTTATTTTAACCTGTTTAAATACATATTATAACTTTAATTTTATATAGCTGTATTCAGTAACAATTTCAAAGCAAAAATTCAGCAATGGCTATAAATTAGTATCGAAAAACAATTTGCTCTTGTATTAGTAAACAAACATTGCCATTCTTAAAAGTAAAGATCTAAAATTATATAAATTGTAAACAGAACATATAATCAAAGCAACAGTGCCATCTATTGAAGTGTGTGAATAACAGCAGTGTCAAAAGGAGCAATTGTGTTATGACAGTAATGGTGGTGCGTAGTGGATTACATAACTCATAGCACAACTTAATTTCCACCTGACTCATATAAAGCATCTAAAGTCAAAATCCATAATTTTTATTTTTCTTGACTAGGCAATAGGGCCAATGATGTTTATGCAGACTCTACTGAACCAGTTTTTCT
The DNA here is from genome assembly GCF_019279795.1 of Protopterus annectens. NCBI lineage: Eukaryota > Metazoa > Chordata > Ceratodontiformes > Protopteridae > Protopterus > Protopterus annectens. Next base: position 1,990,061,618 of record NC_056729.1, on the reverse strand, counting down.
ATACCAATAAAGTTAAGCCTTACCTGCTGATGAGTTTGAATGTATTTAAAAAGAGGAATTCTATCTCCTTTACACCTTATGACACTCAGATATAGTGAGAGATATAGTCCTTATGAGCTCCTGCTTTCTGTCCTGTATTAAACAATGTACATAAACATATTGCCATATACACTACAATGTACCCATTCAGTAATATTTTCCCTAATATCAAAAGCCATATTAGTATTTACAACAAAGATGTGTCTAGTTTTATAAACATACTAACATTGGACATAGTTTGTACAATTGTAGCTGTACATATTACCCAATAAATGCTGTTTTCAGATTTTAACCAAGGGCTTCTTGTAGCAAGGACTCTTTCACATCAAAAATAAAACACATTCATCTGGTAATGATATACTAAACAAAGGATCATTCTTTAATAAGTACCAATGTGTCTAGTGGTTACCTGATTTAATTTCTAAGTGGTGCAGAACCACTTGTTACAGTTTGTCCAGTTCTAAATTCTCTTTCATTTTTCTTAAACAAATCCAAATAAATGACAATTATTTTATTATATAATCTAAGTTTCAAGTTATTTGCTAAGTCATGGGCTTCTTTTTCAAAGAATTCAGAAGTACTATAAATTATTTTTAGCCCAATATATTGGGACTTGGATAGATTTTTCAGGATGTGTTTTGGGTAATAGATAGTATTACGTAACAAATAATTCATTGTCAGAGGTTTCTTGTATAAAGAGGTGTGTAATGAGTCATCCAATAATTTGGTGACAGTAACATCTAAATGATTAATGGTATATATGATAAACTGAGCCAAAAAAGTATGTTGTATCATTTTCATTAAAATATTGCACAAATGCCTTTAACTAGGCCACATCTCCTTTCCATACAACCTACACAGCATCCAAAAATGTATGCCACATTAGTGGAATCATAAATTGATTAATTAATTCATGTTCCAAAAACAAAACATGAATAAATAAGCATAGGTCAGAGTAAAAACAATCCCCATTGCAAATCTTCTTACGTTAAATATGAAGATATCATTCACCTCTAAAATAAAATAGGTCCATCTCAGGCACAAAAGCAATCATTCATTCAAGAAATTTGTAAAATGATCATCATATATCTTAGTAATGTCTAACAAAATATTAATCCCATCCTGATGCCGGATGCTAGTGTACAGTGTTTGTACATCCATCATACAATTAAAAGTTGCATTCCCAATCTAAAGGTCATCAATCAGTTTTTAAGAGGCAATGGCATCTTTAATTCTCAGAGTAACATTTGTTAGTAGTGCTTGAGATACAACTCTAAAAATTCTAACAATGGTTTGGTTAAATACCCTCATCATGATACTGGGTGGGTTATCCACAGTTTTATGGATCTGAGTAATATATAAAATGTCTGTGGTCTAGGTGAATGACCACTCAAGTCCTTATGCATTCTACCTGTTATGATATCCTTATTCATTCTTACTCAATCAAGAGTCAATAACAATTTTGAAATCCATCACTGGATTAACATGCATTTTCACATAATATATTAATGGCAGTTGGCGCAGAGAGCTGTTTTTTTCTGTGATATAGGGTTTGATTATCTCACTCCTCATTTGTCTGCTGGGTGGCTGTGAGCAAGTCACTTAACCAGACATTACTCCCACATCACTCCTTAAAAGGGATTGTGTGTCCAGTGGACCTATCTGGTAAACAAGTAGGATTATTATTCCTGTATAGCCCTTCCTGAAAACATTGTTCTGAGTTGCTGACAATAATAGCACCATATAATGTTATGACCTTTAAATTTAAGAATAGTAATGTTTGGTTATTAATAGAAAAGCATATTGGATTTTAATAATTTACGGCATCAAAAAGAGCGACATAGTCACTATTGAATTTTTACTTTGAAAGTGTTATTGAAAGCAATTATTTCTATATTTATTGAATTAATTAATTTATTTATTTAAAACAAACGTTATTTACCAAACCATCATGGCAGTATCACAGAATATATCAAACCGATATCAACTGTATCATTAAGTAATTTCAGAGGGTCACAACATTGTATCCTACGTTTCAACTACAATAAAAGTGTAAATTACAAAAATAAATGCAGAGAAAAAATTATAACAAAAGTATTTACTAATTGGGACATCATTTCTTCTTTGCTATCGTTTATAAAGTTCAATCATTAACTTTCAGGGAAACAAACTGGTAATAGAGAAGAATGAAAAGTTATTGAACACATATTGGATGCAAACCAGAGAACATCAAATCAAGCTGATA